>NW_006408583.1:3633400-3635244 GCF_000296735.1 Chrysochloris asiatica
CTCCACTTTAGCTAGCATGATGTCCTTCTTTAGGAACTGGTCCCTCCTGATAATATGTCTGAAGTAATAGAGAGGAAGTCTGGTCATCTTAGCTTCTAAGGAGCATTCTGGTTGAACTTCTTCCAACACAGATTTATTTTTCCTCTCGTAGTCCATGGAACCTTTAGATTCTTCTCCAACATCATAACTCAAATGCCTCAATTTGATCACGATGATATCATAAAGAAATCAGAAAATCACAGATCGAAAAAAACAAATCCATAGGTAAGGGTTAAATGTGCCATATGTTGCTCTAATATATGGCTCAATGGAGTGCATTAAGAAACTCATTACGTTCTTGGGACTAGCAGCCAGGCTACCTTGGGATGTCTGCTTGCTTTACTTCTGAAATAGAAAAATGGTGGACACATTCCCTCTCTTTGCAGATTTGAACTGATCATGTTAGCATGGGGTCAGTGCAATGCACAATGCTATTGCATTGTCTTTTAGGCATCTATTTTAATAAAAGTCACTTAAAAGCTTTTATTTTAACTATCATCTTCAGTAAAAACATGATGTCTACCTTCACTTGGTTTTTCTAATTCTTCTTATTAAAAATCAAAAGCTTTGCTGAAGTACCTGAATATTTCAGTAGAGTCCAGCAGTAGATAAACTGAGCTTGATAAATGACTTGAACAGTAAAGCGAGTCTTCTTATATCTGGTTTGATTTTATGGACTTCTGAGTGAGAATAATGCATAATAACGTAAAGCATTCCCCCTCAAGTTCCGTAAGATTTGAGGGAAGACCTCTGGTTTCTCTTCTTTATGATATAAAGTGTGGATGCTCTTTTAGTGTCTGTTGGATTTAAGAATCTGAGGAAAGCTATGAGACTTTAAATATCTGCACATACAAATAAAATTGTACTTAGCATTTTGGCCCCCTTTTAGTTCAAGATCTCTACAGTTGTCCTGACATCCATTCCCAACTTAAAATTCTATGATTCTCTAATTCTGTGAATATAAACCTTCATGATTCATAATGCACACATTCAAAACTTTCAACAAGTCTTTGAAGATGCTAATGCCTATCATGGAAGGAATACAACAGAGAATAATAGAATTTTAGAGTATAAGATGTCCTTTCTGTTGTCGCTAAGTGTTGGCAAGTCAGTTCCAAATCATAACAATCCTGCAAAAGGGTTTCCAAGGAGTGATTAGGGGGTTTGAACCACCCACCCTTAGGTTAACAGTCCAGTGCATATCCTATATCGCCACACCGTTGATCTATATTCTCTGTTGCTGGCTTACAATTCATAATGTCTATATTCATGTTTTAATCAAAGCTATGGTCTGAAACAGAATGAAGAACAAAGCTTAAAAAGGTAGCCGCTCTGCCACGATAGTTAAATTTTAAAAACTTCATATCTACAAGGCTCTTCTTGTATCATGTTCAAAATTCTCACTGAGTTGGGAAATGTTTACCAACTATGAAGTCAACACAGCTATGTTTTGTCTCCTAGGAAGTCACCATGTTGCAAATGTTAAACTCCTCAGAGATCATTTCAGTTTCCATGTATCATTCATGAATTCATAGCCAAATGATCTAAATTCTACAGTCAAATTGATAATTCCTGGTCATAATCATAATTCCCTGAGCTTTCTTCTACTGCTCTTCTTTTTTTCATTTTCATTTACTCAGTCCCGCTTTTCTCTTTTGTAAGCTTGTCATGGTTCATCTGTGTGGTTTTGATTATTTCATGATGATCTCCTCCCGCAAGGCAGGAAAGGGAACTGTTTTGTTTTTCACTCTGGTTGCAGTTGTGCTCACCTAATAGATAATCGATAAATATATATTGACAAACAA
>NW_006408583.1:3637120-3648021 GCF_000296735.1 Chrysochloris asiatica
GGACCAGTCTCTGGAAAAGGACATCCTGCTTGGTAAAGTAGAGGGTCAGCAAAAAAGAGGAAGACCCTCAATGAGATGGATTGACATAGTGGTGGCAGCAGGAATGAGCTCAAGCGTAACAACAATTGTGAGGTTGGCACAGGACTAGACAGTGTTTTATTCTGTTGTGCATAAGATCACTATGAGTTTGAACTGACTGGACAGCAACATAGATATAGATATATATGAAATCCTGGTGTGGCACTTAAGATAAGCACAGGACTGCTAACTGCAAAAAAAAATCTAACTACTGAATAAATGAACTAGGCTCCTTAGAGTTTTCAAGGTCTCAATGAAGTGTGATAAGTACTATGCTAGCAGAATTTTGTCTGTTTGAATCCTTTGCTTTAAAACAAAGAAGTCCAATTCTCAAACAGAAAATCTATGTGAATAATAAATACACACACACGAAAAACAGCAGTCTCTTTCAATTATTCCTATTTTATAGATATACTTAGGTAGAGTAGTTTCAGTTAACCTTCTAATTTTACAATCCATTAGCTTCAAAATTATTTATATTTTGATCTGGACAAGTTCAAATGAAATCTGGTTGCCAAGATGTCAACCAACCTTTATTTATATGCCTTTATAATTTTTGAGCATCTATTGGAGTGCTGTGTGTTAATGAGCTGGACTGCAAAGTCAGTTTGAACCGCAAGGTCGGTGGTTCAAGCTTACCAGCCACTCCTCGAAAAACCTATACAGAGTTGCTATGAATACAAACCGACTCAATGGCACTTAACAACAACACCATTAATATCTTAATTCACATTATTTTATTTTCATTGAAAACTGGTATGTGATTTCTCAGCTCCTTACCACTCTGTTTCTGACCTCTTACTAATCTCAGAGTGAAACTTTCCTCAGTATACAATCTCTAAGATTCCACAATAGATTTACAGAATACAGAGAAGCATCACTTAAAAATTTAAAAACATATTCATTTATTTTTCAGAGTCTAAATGTAATATATAGAGGTCAAGTAGTTAGGTTAATTTAGGAATCAGAAAACAGAATAAAATGGATAGTTTATCTCAAGATCCTCAAACATCAAGATCATTATTTTAGAGAAATACTTTCACTGTTTATTTTTGGTTGCCACTGTAATTCTTCATTCTAATAACCATGACAGGATGTAAGTATTTTGTGACAGAGAATCGTTTTTCTGTGTGTGTGTGTGTGTGTTTTCTCTCTTTTATTACATTTAAGCTTCTCAGTATAATAATCCTTTTTCCTGTTGAAGACAACCGTGACTATTTTAGCAGGTGGAGAAGAAATAATACCCAAATGACAACCATGATTATCAACTGGAAGTAACACAAGTCAGAAAAACTAAATTAAAGTTTGATTCTGAGATCTACCAATACAGCCATGGTGGCACAGTGGTTAAAGTGTTCTGCTATTAACCCAGAGAATTCTTAGCCTTGTTTCCAAGATGTTAAAAACTAGCAGCATCAGCATCACAGAAGAGTACAAATTGTAAATAAATAGTAAGTACTGTCAGACTTCTGGTGTGGCGCTGTAGGATAAGCACTGTACTGTTAACCACAAGATTGGCTCTTCAAACCCACCAACTGCTCCTCAGAAACCCTATATAGGGTCTCTATGATTCAGAACCAACATGACGGCATTTAACAATAACATTGTCAGAATCTTTGAATTTCACTCCAGCATCAAGAAAAACGTTCTTGAAGCTATAAAACAATAACCAAACATCTGCCTGAAATGTTTAAAAGAATACACAAACCTTAATGTAATACCAGTGACTGGATTTCCATTTCCACTTAAAAGAATTTTAAAGCCGGAAAAGAAATCTATGTAACACATTTGTTAAATATATTTAACAATGTTTAGACACTGGACAATAGAAGGAGCAGACAAAAAGCAAGAAAGAAACAAAGACATGGTGTGTCATTTGAGCCAAGGAATAACTGGATGGAAAAGGAAAAAGATGTCTGAATTCAGACAAATCAAGCAATTGAAGAACTAAAATGTGTTCCTTGGCTTTAGCAAAAAAACAAAAAACAAAACAAAAAAACGGGGTGGGGCGGGGGAGCGCGACGGTGAGAGGGAAGATCCTTGAAAAATCAGATATGATTTTGGCAAAATCCCACACCTAATTTTTCACTCCTTGTTTCAATCTTAATCATAAACACTAGCATATCATTTGAAAATGGAAAAGGGAGAAAAAGAAGAAAGAAGTAGTCATTCGTCAGAATATTGTGGGCCCTTTATATAACATACGGATAGATTTTAGAACTCAGCAGTGTGATTACATGGCTTCCTTCTGAATGACACGCAACAGAAATTTCCATTAGGGGTATTGTTGTTATCAAGTGCCATTGAGTCATTTTCAACTCTATCAGCCAGGGATAGGGTTTCTAAGGAGTGGCTGCTGGTTTGAACCACTAACCTTGTGGTTAGCAGTCTGGTGCTTATTCTACTGTGACACACCAGCACTCCATCAGGAACACAGAAGCAGCTAAGCAATTCTGATTCTATGGTTACACCATTTCATGATGTTACGTAGAAAGATGTTTTTATCTAGAATCTATTTTTCTGTAACTCAGAGAAACTATCAACACTTCCAAAGATCCTCTTTATCTTACTTTAGAGTTCTTGATGCCATATAGTGCAGGTTCTAGTACACAGTACGAGTTCATTAAATGTCTGCTGAGAAAATAAGTGAATATGTGAGAACAGAATAAACTAAGTAAAGATGACTGTTATTTAAAATATTCACTGCAATGCTTAACTATGTTTTATTGCCTGAAGTCTGTAGATATACAATTTTCTTTATTGTTAATAATGTTTTAAAACATTCTTCTAAATCAGCAGTTTGATTTCATTAAAAAAAAAAACACAACACAAGTATTTCATAAATGTGTACTACTGTTGGTTTATGAAAATATGTCCTTTGTAATATACCAATCATAAAAGATAATAGTTTCTCCTTTTTTCTCTAATGGAACAATGTGACACTTCATTACCTTTGTATTTCATTATGCATATGACCCTTGCTTTTGTGATGCCAGTCTCTCCCACAGACTTTAGAATTCATGTCTCCCCAAACCAAAATGAAAGGTTAGGACCACCGACCAAATTTATTGAAGCTACTCTTACAATTGTTCAAATGTACCTTTCAAAAACAATGATAAAGCAGCATAAAATGAAACAATACTGTACTGAAATCCATGAAAGGGATTTAAAAAGATCCTGAATTACTTCCTGCTTTGAATGGGTTATTGTTAACCTGTACTCGTTCTTGCTAAGGAGTTCTGGTAGGACAGTGGTTATGAGTTGGGCTACTAACCTCAAGGTCAGCAGTTCGAAACTACCAACTGCTCCACTGCTCCCCTAAGGATTTACAGCCCTGGAAGCCCTATTAAACAGGGTCTTTTGAGTCGGAACTGATTCCATGGCACACCACCAGCGCTATTACTTGCTATCATGTAGTAATGATACTTTGTTTACTAGTAAAATATTTAATAAAGAGGCATTATGAATACAAATCAATTATAGTTGCCTCATGTCCCTTAACTGCTTAAGTAATTTTGATGTTTAAACGTTCATTTTTTTGTGAATCTTCTCATAGGTCAACTGGATTTGAGTACCGGTTTCAGCATTTATGGTCAGGTATTAGTCAAATTGCCTAATTTATTTAATTCTTAATTTCTTCATCATGTAAATGGAAACGATCATAGCATTTTCTTTACTGGGTGTTTGTGAAAATGAAATAAGATAATATACGAGTACAACATAAATTTAATAAATGTCAGTTATTACTATCTTTTAATGCAAAATAAAACGATGTTTCTAAACATGGTTTCGGAACACGTGTTGTTATGGTTGTTAAGTGCTGTCAGGTCATTTCTGGCTCATAGCAACCCCGTAGGTTTCAAAGGTTGGTGGGTTTGACACGTCAATATTATGGTTAGCAGTCCAGTGATTACCCTACAGCCCCACATCAGGACTGTAGTCCTGAGTACTAGTCCCAAAAATCATGTTAAGAATTACTTTTGTTGCTTCTTCAAAATCTTCTCTGAGTCAGCCTTTATTTCATCAGCCCCAGAATTATTTTCATTCGTATTGTAACAGATATCTTCATACATTTCCAAGTTACTCCCTAGAGGCCTTCTCAGTCAGAAAGTTTTCTTTTTATTCTGTTTGTTCTTATATGATCCACAGCCATCAGATTCTACAAGTACCTGAAAACTAATCATAATTCAATTCAGGAAATTTGGAACCCAAACAAAAAGAGATCAGGAAAAAAAGAGAGAGAGAGAGAGAGAGAGAGCAAGATATAAATGGAAACTGTGAGAAATGTTTCTGAGTGATATTTACAACCTATTTACCACTATTCATGTATTTGTGTTGTTGATTCAAAGGATATAAACAGGGCCAACTGATGGAGACCACCTCTCCATTGAGTCCTGGTGTGGCGCTGTAGGATAAGCACTGGACTGCAAGGTCAGTTTGAATCTCTGTGTGGCAGTTCAAACCCACCAGCTGCTCCTCAAAGCCCCTATATAGGGTTGCTATGAGTTGGAAGTGACTGGACAGCACTTACCAAGTGCCATGTACCATAAAACAGTGATTCCTCACCTTTTGTTGTCAGAAAACTTTTAAAGACTAGAACATATGCACATTCAATCTGGGAAAATGCACATATAATTTTTTTCACACAATTTTGATGAATTCCAACATCTCTCTAAAATTCATCTGTGGAATTTCAAGGGCTGTGTTGCAAGTAGAGTTTTAAATCTTTATCTTGACTATAACAATTTAACCTAAAATCATCGTATTACTTTCTTTTAGATTTTGAATTTTTCTTTAGGCAAGTAAAGGAGCTCTGGTAGCGTAGTGGTTACGAATTGGACTGCGAACCTTAAGGTCAGCAGTTTGAAACTACCAGCTGTTGCTCAGGAGAAAGATGTGGCTTTCTGCTCCCGTAAAGATTTATAGCCTTGGAAACCCTGTACACACTTACTATGAGTCAGAACTGACTCCACGGCACATCACAACATAAGCAAGTAAGTTTTTTTGCATGTTACAGAGTTCTGCACATAGGCAGACATAAATCCCCATAAACATTCACCAACTTATCCACCTGGTAAAATGTACTTAGAGGTGGATCTCCACATAGCTCAAAACAAATTGCAGTCAAATCAGTTCCAGCTCACAGCGGCATGTGTGTCTGAGTAGAATGAGGCTTCTCAGTGTTTTCAGTGGCTGGTATTTTAGTTGGTTGCCCGGGCATTCTTCCGAGGCAACTTTGGGTGGATACAAGCCTCCAGCCTTTCAGCTAGCAGCTACGTGTATTAACCAATTACAGTGCCCGAGGACTCCACCACATGTCTTTGTTGTTGTTGTTGTTAAGTACCATAGAGTTGGTTCCGACTCATAGTGGCCCTGCACAGGGTTTCCGAGGCTGCAAATCTTATGGGAGCAAAAAGCCTCATCTTTCTCCCACAGAACGGCTGGTAGTTCCAGTGGTTCCAGATGTTCCTATTAAACTTTCATACAGAGTTCTCCCGTTGGAATCACATGTTCCCACCTGAAGAAGACATCAGTACATCAGTAACAATCTCCACAATATCCAACTGTAAACACTAAGAAAGTAATGGATGTACATACCTAATATCTGTTTCTTATAACTGTTCTTCAAAGTAGGTATTATTGTCATCATTTTACAGATAAGGAAATCAGACTTCAGAAAGACTGAATGATATGCTCAAGACCAAACATCAAACACGTAGTTTTCATTGTACCATAGACAAACAAACCAACAACAAAAAATAGATAACTTCTTAGGAAAATGATTCTATTTCTTTGCACCTATAAGATTACACACCCTAGCCAAATGCTCTTAGCGTTCACCAAAGAAATGCACATGAAAAACAGACTGTAAAATATGTTCTCTTTTTCAGTTATGGTTCACTACCATTGACCCAGTCTTTCTCTCTAGGCATCTTTCAACACAGGAAGTTGTAACAGTGTCTTAGACTGCCGCCTAGTTCTTTTGAATTACAGCTTCTCTTTTTGCACATCAAGTGCTCAGTCACTGGGGTCTAGCTGGATTCTTTGCATCATCTCCCTCATCTGTTCCTTTTCTCCCACCCCTTTCTCTCCACTGCACCCTCGTCTCTTCACAAAATGACAGACTGACAGACATGCTAAGTGTACCTTATTTCAACATCTGCTTTATTGCTGTTGAGTGACTGCCCTCTGAGTAGGCAGTTCTTTTTCTCTCTCTCTCTCTCTTATCTTTCACTCAGGAATTCAGATGGTTTCAGTAGAAGGGTGAGCTGTGTGGACTATCTTGACAGATGCCTCTTATTTTCTTTTGAGACCACCAGAACTGCTGAGGCTTCTACTCAAACTATCAGTCCTGGATCAACTGTTTAGGTGCCTGATCATGTCAAACACGCATTTAGCTGAGGTATTTCAAACTCCACACCGAAGGATTAATTTTCTCCTGAGAAATAGTCTGATAAAGAGCCATTTATTCGGTAAGTGTTGTGAGTATGTTAAGGGTCAGTTGCTGCGATTGTTTAATGAAGTGTTTGCTGAAAATAAGATTCATTTTTGGAACTAAAAGAAAATTCAGACAACATAAAGACACTCCCCACAAAGGAAAATGAAACAAAACCGAATTAAGTATTTATCTTTAAAAATACAGGAAAAAAGGTCTTACATAAAATAAAATGTAAATATTTCTTTTAAAATGTAACTTTTTAAGCTTCTCTGTGAAAATAATTCAAGACAGGTGTTAGCTTCAATTATCAGGGATAATAATTCAGAATTCAGTGACACAGATGAGTATCAGTACAAATTATATATATATGTTGTCATTGTTGTTATGTGCCGTGGAGTCGGTTCTGACTCATAGTGACCCTGTACAGGGTTTCCGAGGCTGTAAATCTTTGCAGGAGCAGAAAGCCTCATTTTTCTCCCGTGAAACAGCTGGTAGTTTCAAACTGCTGACCCTGAGGTTCACAGCCTGATTCATAACCACTATGCTACCAGAGCTCAACAACAATATATATATATATATAAATTCATACTGTTGTTGTTAAGTACCTTCGAGTCGGTTCCAACTCATAGTGACCTTATGTAGGGATTCCAAGGAACAACTGGTGAGTTTGTTCCAACCTTGTGGTTCAAATTGACCTTGCGTTCTGATGCTTTATCCCAGAGCACCACACCAGGACAATTATCCTCTAGATAGAATCTCTGAGTAGATAAAATTTTTACTCATTTCATTTCACATCCAAGGGTTATATTCCACAAAAATGTAAGTCATACCAGAGAATTCTAGAATAATATATAAAGAGACTAAGGCTCAAAATACAAAGATCTGTGATGGGAAATATTACAAAGAAACAAATAAAAATGAAGGCCAAGATGAAGAAAAAGGAAACTCAGCTATGACATTACTAATTATTTGGGGGCATGCCCTTTACTCTTTCCCTCTGCTAATCATTCACTTGCCACCTTGGCTGCTTTCCCTTCTTCCATCATATTAAGGTGATAGGCTTTGCTAGTGGATATTTTCATCACTGAACAACAAAAATAACATTTCTCCATGGAAACACATCTCCTCTAGCTCTTCCCTTATGTATGTCCCCCATATCATTCAAAACCAAACCAATTCAAAACAACCCTGTTGTTGATACATGCCGTGGAGTCAATTCTGACTCATAGTGACACTGTGAGTTTCTAAGCAGTCGTTGGTGAATTTGAACCACCAACTTTGTGGTTCAAACCAGCCTTGAGGCCCAGTGATTTATCCCACAGTGCTGAACCAGGACTCCTTATAGAGACACAAATCTTAAGGGGAGCAGACAACCTCGTCTTTCTCCTTCTGAGTGGCTGGTGGAGTTGGACCCTCAACCTTGCAGTTAGCACCCAGTGCCTAACCCACAATGCTACCAAGGCTCCTTTTCATTCAAGGTTCAGCTTAAATATCACCCTCAACTATGCAATCAAAGAAGAAGGAATCACAAGGGTGCAGGAGTAAATATTAGGTGATCTCTACTTGACTGTGGTCATGGGTGATTGATTACATGGGTATAATTTGGTGTCAGAACTTAATAAATTGGACACTTAAAATATATGCAGTTTATTGCATGCAAATTTTGCTGAGCAGTTGGTAGTTATGTGCCGCGGAGTCGGTTCCGACTCATAGCGACCCTGTATAGGGTTTCTGAGGCTGTAAATCTTTTCAGAAGCAGAAAGCCTCATTTTTCTCCTGAGGAAAAACTGGTAGTTTTGAACTACTGACCTTGAGGTTCACAGCCCAATATTTATACAACAAATAGATTCTACCTCTATGTTCTCTAAAATAAATATTGTAATGGTTACTTTTTTAAGCTTTTATTGTGAATTGAGTGAAAGTTTACAGGGAAGTAACAAATCATATTTTATTTCATTGCAATGATTACAATCCCCTCCAGGTACCATCAGTCAACAGTATTTACCTCTATTTCCTCTATCTTTTTTAGATATGCACATACAACACAAAAAATATATATTCGGTTAAATGTCCAAGTCAGCCTCCTGCCCACAGGCACACAGCCTTTCTCAGTCTATGGGCCTAGAGTTCTCAGCTGCTCTATCTCTCTATACCATCGCCTCTGCCACCGTCTCTGCTGTCCCCATTTTTCTGGCTATGATCTCATGCTCCACTCATGCTCTTCCCTCATGATGATCCTAGGGTCCTCAGCTCCTCAAATGAACGATTAACTACTTCCCCCTTTTAGTTACACATCTTCTACATTTCCAGTTGTAACGATTGTAATTAGTCCTGAAAAAAAATTACTCAAAATTCAGTCATAAAATCCTATCTAGATCATCCTGCATCCCCTTTCACCAGACCCATCTGGACAAGAGGAAAACTATTCAGTGGGGATTCTACCTTATCCCCCTCATTCTGAAACTAAACACACTCATGAAAGCTTGTATAAGTTAAATAGTCAGTGTTGCTGGTGGTGGTGGTGTGCTGTCGAGTCACTTCCAACTTAGAGTGACGCTGTCTAGGGTCTCTGAGGCTATAAATCTTTACAGCAGCAGACGACCTCATCTTTCTCCAAATGAGTGCCTGATAGATTTCAACTGCTGGCCTTGCAGTTAGCAGCTCAACTCGCAACCCACTACTCTACTTAACCAGCGCTTGTTAAATAGCCATTCAACAATTGAACTAGAGGCCATAACCTAATAAATATCTATGCTCTCAATGAAAGAGCCCTCAAATACATAGTGGAAACCCTAGTAGAACTGAAGAAACAAATGAACATATCTACAATAATAGTGGGCGATTTGAATACACCACTTTCAAAAAAAAGACAGAGCATCCAAAAAGAAACTCAACAAAGACACTAAGGAATTAACCAACACAATCAACTAACTCGAGCCATAGATCTTTGCAGAGCATTTAGCCCAACAACAACACAATGCACATTATTTTCCAGTGCACATGGAACACTCTCCAGAATAGACCATGTATTAATTAGGCCACAAAGCAAATCTCAATAAATTTTAAAACATCAAAATACTACAAAGCATCTTCTCAGATTGTAATGCTATAAAATTAGAAATCAACAATAGGAAGATCGAGGAAATAAAATCAAATACATGAAAAATGAATAACACCCTGCTTAAAAGCTACTGGGTGTGGAACAAATTAAATGTAAAATTAAATGAACGAAAACACATAATACCAAATTCTTTGGGACATAGCAAAGGCAGTGCTGAGAGAACAATTTATAGCAATAAATGCACACATCCATAAAGAAGAAAGAACCAAAATCAACATTAACATAACATCTCCAACAATTAGAAAAAGACCAACAAAGTAAAACTTCAGTCACCATAAAACATAATAAAGATTACAGCAGAAATAAATGAGATCAAAAACATAAAAACTACAGAAAGAATAAAGACAAGAAGCTGATTCTTTGAAAGGATTAATAAAATTGACAAACCATTGGCAAATTTCACAAAAGAAAAGAGAGAGACGATACAATAGCATGCATAAGAAACCACAAGGGTGATATCAGAACAGAACCAATGGAAATAAAATGTATAAGAACAGAATACTATGAAGAGCTGTACTCCAACAAATTTGAAAATCTAGAGGAAATGCATACATTTTTAGAAAAACATGACTTATCTAAACTTACACAGAATGACGTAGAAAACTTGAACAGACCTATAACAAAAGAATAAATTGATCCGGTCATCAAAAAACTCCCAACCAAAAAAAGTGCAAACCCAGATGGGTTTACTGGTGAATTTTATGAAACAGTCAGAGAAGAGTGGATACCAATGCTACTCAAACTATTCCAGAATATAAAAAGATGGAAAACTTCCTAATACATTTTATGAAGCAAGCACAGTTCTCATACCAAAACCAGGGAAGGACATCACTAAAAAATAAAATTATAGACCAATATTCCTCATGATCATAGATGCAAAAATTCTCAACAAAATCCTAGTCAATAGAATTCAACAACATATAAGAAAATAATACATCATGACCAAGCAGGATTCATCCCAGGAATGCAAGGATGGTTCTATATGAGGTAAACAATTAGCGTAATCCACCATATAAATAAAAAAAGGAAAAAGAACCACATGATCATATTAATTTGGGCAGAAAAGGCATTTAACAAAATCCAAAACCCATCCCTGAAGAAAACACTCAACAAAGAAGGGATTGAAGGAAACTTCTTCAACCTAATTAAGAGCATATATACAAAACCAACAACCAATAACATTCTCAATGGAGTGAAACTGAAAACATTCCCTTTGCAAATGGAAACCAGACAAGGATGCCCTTTGTCATGACTCCTATTCAA
>NW_006408583.1:3648541-3649291 GCF_000296735.1 Chrysochloris asiatica
CCAGCATGACATCCTTCTCCAGCAACTGTTCTCTCCGGACAATGTGTCCAAAGTATGAGAGACGAAGCTTAGCCATCTTGGCCTCCAAGGAGCACGCTCTGAACTAGCTTAAGACCTATAAAATTCTAAATTCTAGTTTTAAGATCTAGTGTTTCAGATAGGAGAAAAGAAATGTGTATGGAGTAATGGAACATATAACTCATTCACTGCATATTCTGGTAAGTGTTTATTGTTGTTGCTATTGCTGTTGTTGAATGCCATCAAGTCAGTTCCAACCCATAGCGGCCCCGTATAGGGTTTCTAAGGTTCTAACCAATTTTGTAGCCCAGTGCATTAGGCCACAGTGCCACAATATGACTCCAAGTTTTTATTATTGTTGTTTTTAGATGCCATCGAGTCGGTACTGACTCATAGCAACCCTATGCACAACAGAATGAAACACTGCCTGATCCTGGTCCAACCTCACAATTATTGCCCATTGATGCTGTCACTTTACCAATCCATCTCGCTAGGGGTCTTTCTTTGACCCTCTACCTTACCAAACATGATATCCCTCTCCAGTGATTGGTCCCTCCTGACAATATGTCCGAAGTAAGAAAGATAAAGTCTAGCCATCCTGGCCTCCAAGGATCATTCTGGCTTCACTTCTTCCAATACAGATCTGTTTGTTCTTTTGGCAGCCCATGGCACTTTCAATATTCTCCTCCAACACCATAACTCAAAAGCATCAGTTCTTCTACAGTCTTCCTT
>NW_006408583.1:3649736-3653107 GCF_000296735.1 Chrysochloris asiatica
CATCTGCATATTGCAGGTTGTCAATGAGTCTTCCTCCAATCCTGATGCCATGTTTTTCTTCATATAACTCAGTGGTTATTGTTGATTTTGGTGGTGGTGGTGTGCCTTGGAATCGGTCTCAACTCATAGTGACCTGTATTGCATTTCTGAGGCTGTAAATTTTTACAGGAGCTGAAAGCCTCATATTTCTCCCATGGAACAGCTAACGGGTAGTTTCTAACTGCTGACTTTCAGGTTGTTATTGGTGGTGTGCCATGGAGTCGTTTCAACTCACAGTGACCCTTTAGAGGGTTTCCAAGGCTATAAATCTTTACGGGAGCAGAAAGTCTCATCTTTCTACCACGGAGTGACTGGTAGTTTCAAACTTCTTACCATTATGCTTTCAGAGCTCCTAGCAGTCATGAAATCACTTCTGACTCATAGTGGACCTACATACAACAGAATGCAACACTCTCTGGCCTTCTGCCATCCTCACAATTATTGAAGTGTTGGAGCCCATTGTTGTAGCCACTGTATCAATTCATCTCATGAAGGGTCTTCCTCCTTTTCACTAACCTTCCACTTTACCAAGCATGATGCACTTCTCTGAGAACCGATCCCTCCTGATAACATGTACAAAGTAAGTGAAACAAAGTCTTGCCATCTTTACACCCAAGGAGCATTCTAACTATACTTTATGTCCAAGAAGCATTCTGACTATACTTCTTCCAAGACTGATCTGTTCATTCTTATGGCAGTCTATATTTAGCACTGTTTGCCAACACCATAATTCAAATGTATCAATTCTTTGCCCTTTCTTATTCACTATCCAGCTTTCCCATGAATATGAGATTGAAAATACCATGACTGTGTCAGGCACACCTTAGTGCTTAAAGTGGCATCTTTTACTCTTAATATTTTCAAGAAGTTTTTTGCAGTAGATTTGCTTAATACAATACATTGTTTGATTTATTGGCTGCTGCTTCCATGGACTTTGATTGTGGATGCAAGTAAAATTAAATCCTTGACAACATTAACCCACAGCATCACACCAGCACTAGCCATTAGAGAGATGCAAATCAAAACAACAATGAGATATCATCTCACACCAGTAATATTAGCAAAGATCAGAAAAATAGAGGACAATAAATGTGTGGATCATGACAAACCATGGACAACATGGTGAAGTGTGAGTGTTTCAGAACACTTAATTGTTCTCATAAGGAATCTGTACATGAACAAAGAGACAGTTGTTCAAACAAAACATGGGAACACTGAATGGTTTAAAATGAGGAAAAGGGTGTACCAAGGTTATATTCTTTCACCATATTCATTCAATCTGTATGCTGATCAAGTAATCTGAAAAACTGAATTATATGAAGAAGAACATGGCATCAGGATTGGAGGAAGACCCATTAACGACCTGTGATATGCAAATGAAGATGATATAACTTTGTTTGCTGAAAGTGAAGAGGAGTTAAAAGACATACTGATAAAGATCAAAAACCACAGTCTTTAGTATGAGTTGCATCTCAATGTGAAGAAAATAAAAATCCAAACGGCTGGAACAATAAACAACATCCACATTGTTGCTGTTGTTAAAAAAATTGAAGTTGTCAAAGATATCATTTTGCTTGGATCAATCAACACTCATGAAAGCAGCAGTCAAGAAATCAAACAATGTATTGCATTAGGCAAATCTGCTGTACAAGACCTCTTTTAATTGTTCAAAAGTGAAGATGTCAGTTTGAGGACTAAGGTGCGCCTGAACAAAGCCATAGTATTTTCAATAACCTCACACGCATGTGAAAGTTGGACAAAGAATAAGGAAGACTATAGGAGAATTGATGCATTTGAGTTATGGTGTTGGAGAAGAATATTAAAAATACCATGGATTGCCAAAAGAACAAACAAATCTGTGTTGAAAGAATTACAGCCAGAACACTGCATGGAAGCCAGGATGGTGAGATTTCATCTCTCATTCTTTGGACATATTATCAAGACACAACTAGTCCCTGGAGAATGCTATTATATTTGGTTAATTGGAGGGTCAAAGAAAAAGAGAAGACCCCCAATGAGATGGATCGACACAGTGGCAGCAACAATGGGCTCAAACGTTGCAGCAACTGTAAGGTTGGCACAGAACCCGTCAGGATTTCATTCTGCTGTGCATTTTGTACCTATGAGTCAATGCTGACTCATGTATATATAGAGAGAGAGTGTAGTAACGCCATATAATAAGCACTAGACTGCAAAACCACATGGTCCATGGGTCAAGCCCACCAGCTGCTCTATGCTGGAAAGATGCAACTTTTGTTCCCATAAAGATTTTAAGCCTTAGAAACCCTAAACAGGGTCACTATGAATCAGAACCAACCAAATGGCACCTGGCACCTAGCAACAACATATATATATATCAAAAAGTATTGCTACAAAATCATAGAAACTTTATTAAACAAAAATATCAAAACATGAAGCTATTGTTACTCCACATGCCCTCCATTATCTAGGCCTATACACTTCAGAATGCAGAATTTCCATCTCCTTAACCCTTCCATGTTAAAACACTGGAGCACAAGGTCAGTTTGAATTGCACGGTTGATGTTTCAAACCCACCAGCCACTCCTCGGAAACCCTATACAGTGTCACTATGAGTTGGAACTGAGTCAAAAGCCCTTAACAACAACAACAACAACAACAACAAACTTCTCATGAAGAATTTGGTGCTGTTTAATTTATATCATGGTCAAACAGTAGTTCTGGCATCCTCTGAATTTTTGTGGTCCAAAAAGAAGTCTGAAGGGACAAAATAAAGGCTACCATTGAAGAATGAGCAGATGTGTTGTGATGGAGAAAAGTTTCTTGCTGTGATTTCTTAGTCTTTTTCTCACTGATGCCATTTCCAATTTCCTTAAGACGTCTTCAAAGTAAGCCCCATGATTGTCTTGTGTCCCTCAAGAAAATCTATCAAGATGATCCCTTTGGGAACCCAAAACACTGTTGTCATCTCTTTCTGAGCCTACCTCTCTGCCAAGAATTTAATTAGCCCAACAGACTCCCTTAGAAGCCACTCCTTTGTTTGGACCTGTTTTTAGTCATCTTTAGGAGACTAAGACAAGTGTATTACCGAAAGAACTTATCTGCAGCTATCCACTGATCCCAGAGACAAGGTTAAACATGTTTTGTTTGGAATAAGCCCATGCACCGGAACGCTAGTAGCAATAATTTTTAAGTTACTTTCATATATGTTATTGTTAGGAAGTGCTTTCAAGTCATTTCCAATTCATAGCAACCCTGAATCGTGTTTCTAAGGCTATACATCTTTGTGGGAGCAGAAAGCCTTATTTTTCTCTCATGGAGAGACTGTGGGGCTAGAATTACCAACTTTTGGT
>NW_006408583.1:3653266-3674457 GCF_000296735.1 Chrysochloris asiatica
ATTTTTCAATTTGCTTTCTAAAAGGCTTTATAAAGCTTCATGGGTAAAGAAGAAATACACAGAGAAATACAATATCTGGATAAAAAATTATTTTAAATTCTTCAGAAGAAGAGAATTTTCAAAAGAAACTAAACTACTGATTGAAATATTCCTCTAATTAACCCAAAGATTACTCTTCCAACAGACCTCTAAATGTCCTTGTAAAGTACCTCTTCAAAAAGACAAACTTAGAATATCCTAGATTTGAGGTCCAAATATAAGACATCCTAAAAGGTCCACTAGACTTGTCCACTTAACATCATCAGAAATAATTTCCTGCTACCCCCATCCCCAGAGTCCTGGTGTAGCACTGTGGGTTAATGTGCCAGACTGAAAAGCCGTTTGAATTGCAAGGTTGGCAGTTCAAGCTCACCAGCTGCTCTTCAGAAATGCTATACAGGGTCGCTATGGGTCAGAACTGACTCAACAGCACTTAACAACAACAACAACCCCCACTGCACAAAACAAGGGATGAGATGGATGTAAAAAGTATGGCCTTTGCTGTTGACTGTCCTGTATCAGATGTGAGTCCTGTGCTGTCATATATAATGACAAAATCTTCAAAAATATGCTACAGGAGTGTCACTGTGACTTTTATTCTACTATTTTTTGTTTATATTTATAGCAAAACATATTCCCAAGCTTGGGTATTTCTGGAAACTTTAATTCTATTAGTTCTTATTGGTTTATGAGAAAAATAAACACAAGGAACCCAGCTGTCATATTTGTAAAGCAAAGCCACTTTGAATAAGATTTCGTCGGTACAAACACTGTACCTCTCTGTTTCCATACAGCTGAGAAGTCTAAAAAGTCATCCAGTCTTCTTCCCATCTGGAGGGATTGGGAATCAAGCAAGTCAATCTGATGAGAGTTTGGGAACCCCTTGCACAGCTAGGATGGTACCATGAGCAGGTTGCTAGCAGCTGTGGATACAGGCCCTGTTGAGATTGTTTATAGATAATGCCAGGGAAAGATTCAGATAAGACTTCAGGTGCAGAGGTAATGGAGCTGGCCTTCTGGGCATAATGCACTGTGTGGGATCTTTCCCACTTGTAACAGCAATATCTTAAGAATCACATTTCTTCTTCTCAAATAAACATAGACTTCCTTATGTAATCTGTTTCTCTTTCTGTTATATAATAGTGAAATAATTTAGGGTTAAAAACTGATACAGCACTTATCATCACATCTTAATTTTCAGTAAAAGAAATGAGAAAAAGCAGGTCTTTATGTAAAATATACCTATGTGTTTACTTTTTTAAATAGGAGTTTTCTAATACCAGTATAATGTTTTAAAAAGAGATCTTATTAAAAGAATTAGTTGTTTCTCAACCTAAGTTTATTCTAATCCTAATAAACCACAAGTACACAACATAATGGTATGTGTGTAATAAATACGAGTAATAAAATTTTAAAGTGGATTTGGCCCTTTGTTTAGGCCCATGTGACTTCAGTAGATTTGATGTTTGCATTCATTATTTCCTTAATCCATTCATGCACTCTTTCAGCAAGTGTATATTGAGTTTGGAACATGTATATAAACTATGCTGGCTGCTAGGAATAAACATTTTCAACCTCAAGGATGTTAGAATTTCAGAGTCCACATACCAATTTTTATTTGTCCTAAATAATTCTTACAGACTGTCATACTGACTTTTATTTTATTGATATATAATTGCAATAGTTAATTGCACAAATATTAGGTATGCATTTTGATGACTTTTGACAAATATATTCACGAACGCACTCAGTGTCATATACAATGCACATATTACCGTACTTGTTTCTTACCAATTTATCATTGATCAACTCCCTTCTCAGTTCCAAAGGCAGCTAGTGCTTAATATCTAATCACATTGATTAGCCATGTTCTTCTTCACATAAAACCACAAATAATATACTTGTGTATAAAATGACAAAATTAGAATGCAATACAATTATCTTGACTTTTTCCACAAGATAATGTTTTTAAGATGTAGACATGTTTTGCATATCAGTAGCTTGCTCCATTTTATTGCAGACCCATATTCCATGATATGAATTAAAAGGATTAGCTGTATAGACTGGTACATCAGTTTCTTAGGACTTTTTAACAATGTGTTACAAACCGGTAGTTTAAAACAACAGAAATTTATTATCTCAAAATTCTGGAGATCAGAAATCTAAATTTAGGATGTGAGCAGGGTCTTATTGTTTCTAGGAAAGATCTTTCTTTGTTTCTTCTAGCTTTGACAATGCATTAATAATTACCAGTGATTGGAATTCAAAAGTTAGAAACAAAGAGGAAGGATGGGTAGTTGGAATATATGGTCTTGGTGATAGAAATAATGCTGGGGATCATGTGATATAATTCTACAAGACTAATGACTAATTCATTGCAAATAATTTTATTCAACAAGGAATGGTGACTAAGTACATGGGTTTCATCAGATGGAATACATAGGAATCAAATTGACTACATCTGTTAGAAGAGACAATGGGGACCCTCTATATCATCAGCCAAAACAAGGCCAGGACTGACTACAGAACAGTACATCAATTGCTCGTGTGCAAGTTCAGATTTCAACAAACTGGATGCATAGTACTCGACTAGGCCAAGTAATTTGGCAGACAGCTACCAGGCCAACCAGCAGGAAAGGATCCATATATGTGTCCGTCTCAAAGAAAGGTGACCCTACAGAATGTGGAAATTATCAAATAATATCATTAATATCACATATAAGTAAAATTTTGCTAAATATAATTCAAAAATGGTTTCAGTACAATATCAACAGAGAGCTGCCAGAAATTCAAGCTGGATTCAAAAGAGATCATGGAACAAGGCATATTATTGCTAATGTCAGATAGAGCTGGGCTGAAAGCAGAGAATACCAGAAAGATGTTTACTTCTGTTTAATTGCTATTCAAAGGTATTCAACTGTATCATTCATAACAAACTATGGATAACCTTGCAAAGAATGGAAATTCCAGAGCACTTAACTATAGTCATGTAGAACATGGACATAGACCAATCAGAACAAGGGGACATTTAATAGCTAAAAATTAGGAAAGGTGTATTTTAGGCTTAAATCCTTTCCTGATAATTATTCAAATAGTTTGCTCATCAAGTAATCAGAGAAAGGTCACTATATGAAGAAGAATGTAGAATCAGGGTTGAATCCATCATCCTTGGCAAAGGATTGGAAGAAGATTCATTAATAACCTGCAATATGCAGATGGCACAACTTTGCTTGCTGTAAGCAAAGAGAATGTAAAGCATTTACTGATGAAGATTAAAGACTACAGCCTTCAGTAGCGATTACAGCTAAGCATAAAGAAAAAAATATATATATTCACAACTGAACCAATAAACAACATCATGATAAATGTAGAAAAGATTGAAGTTGTCAAGAATTTAATTTTGCTTTGTTCCAACATCAACATTCAAGAAAGCAACAGTTACAAAATCAAGCAGTTCATTTCACTAGGCAAAACAGTTGCAAAAGAGCTTTTTGTAATGTTAAAAACCAAAAGTATCATTGAAAACTAAGATTTGTCTGACCCAAGGCATGGGATTTTTCAATCTCCTCATATGGGTGTCTGTCACCACCACCACTCGTCTGTCAATTGTCATACTGTGGTAGCTTTTGTGTTGCTGTGATTCTAGAATTTATGCCATGAATATTTTAAATACCAGCAGGGTCACCCATAGTGGACAAATTTCAGATGAGCTTCCAGACTAAGGAAGACAGAGAGATCGACTACTTCCAAATATTTAGTCACTGAAAACCTTATGAACAGCAGTGGAACACTGTCAGATATCACCAGAATATTGATTATTGAAACATCATGAAGAAAACCAGAATATTTTCAGATATAGTGCCATAAGATGAGCCCCTCAAGTTGGAAGGCACTCACAATACGACTGAGGGACAGCTGCCTCTTCAAAGTAGAGTTGACCGTGATGCCGAGAATGGAATAAAGCCTTTGGGACCTTCATTTGCTGATGAAGCACAACTCAAAATAAAAAGAAACAGCTATAAACATCCATTAATAATTGGAACATGGAATGTATAAAGTATGAATCTAGGAAAATTGTAAATTGCCAAAAATGAAATGAAATGCATAAACATCAATATCCTAGACATTACTAAGTTAAAATGGACTGGTAATAGGTCGGAGATAAGAGGGCGACCCCCACTGAGATGTACAGGCACAGTTCAGCAACAATGGGCTCACATGTAGCAATAATTATGAGGTTGGTGCAGGACTGGGCAGTGTTTCATCCTGTTGTGCATAGGATCACTATGACTTGGTAACGACTTGATTGCATCTAACAACAACAACAACTTATGGGTGTGAAAACTGAACAATGAAAAGTAAATAATTAATACATTTGAATTATGATGTTGGTGAAGAATTCCAAAAGAACAAACAAATCTGTCTTAGAAGAAGTACAGACAGAATACTCCTAGAAGTAAGGATGGCAAGGTTTCATTTCATGTACTTTGGACATGTTATCAGGATGGACGAGTTCCTGGAGAAAGACATCATCCTTGGCAAAGTAGTAAGTCAATGAAAATGAGGAAGACCCTCAACAAGACAGATCGGCACAGTTGCTGCAACAATCTGTTCAAATATAATAATTGTAAGGATGCTGCAAGATCAGGCAGTGTTTTGTTCTCTTATACATAAGGTTGTTATGAGTTGAAATTGACTGTCAGGCACCTAACAACAACAATTGGATAATGGTCCATGCTAGTCCAGTATAACCTCATTTTAACCTGATTACAACTACAAAGGTATAATCCAAGTAAGGTGACATTCACAGGTACCTGGAGTTAGGACTTAGACATACCTTTTGCGGGGAACACGAAACAACCCACTGCAACAGGTTATATTATCTAGACATTTTGTTTCAGACTAGATATAAAGGAAGATGAGGACACTGGACCTGATACACTTAGAACCACTAGTATAGTGGTTAAGGAGCTCTGGTAGTGTAGTGATTACGAATCGGGCTGCCAACCAAAGGGTCAGCAGTTCGAAACTATCAGCTGTTCCGCAGGAGAAAAATGAAGCGTTCTTCTCCTGTAAAGATTTACAGCCTCAGAAATCCTGTGCAGGGTCGCTATGAGTCAGAACCGACTCCAAGGCATATAACAACAGTATAGTGGTTGGACTCCTGGTGTGGCACTGTAGGATCAGCATAGGACTATGGACCACAAGATCATCAATTCAAACCCACCTGCTGCTCCTCAGAAACCCTGTACAGTGTTACTATGAGTAGGAACCGACTCGATGGCACTTAACAACCACCAGTATAGTGATTGACAGTATGAGCTTTACAGGTTGCAAAGTTGTTCCCTGATTCCCTTGGTCTTTGAGTTGTCCAACCTCTCCAAGCCTTGGCTTCCTCATCTTGAAAAATATGGATCATAATAATTCTTACTTCATGGGTTTTATGTAGAGGATTAAATTAAATTAAATACCTTAAGTAATGTGTATATGTCTAACACATTTAACATCCAGTCTTTGATCATACATTATGGTGGAAGATGGCCCATAAGCATTTGTATGACTTTTAGGATCCTACTCTCTCTAGGAGTCCAGGTGTGATGTTGTTGGTTAATGTGATGTACTGCAAAGTTGGTTTAAACTCAAGGTTGGCAGTTCAAGTTCACCAGCTACCCCTTGGAAACCCTGTATAGGGTCTGTATAAGTAGGAACTGACTCAATGGGACTTAACAACAACAACAACAACAACTCTCTCTCTATGTGAATTTACCTCCAACCAAATATGCCCACAGACTAGGCATTTCCTAAACTGGCTAAGGACAGCATCTGGTTCCTTTTCCAGTAAAAAGTTTTCAAAGGACTGCTTACCTCCATCAGATGGTTATCTTGTACCAGCATCACTTGACACCTGTTGCTCAGATTACAATTTTGAAAGGAGATGCCACTCATATGATGAATCCAACTGGAATTCACGGTAGGGCTCAAGGTACAGGTGATAAGAATAGATCACATAGCCTAGGCTAGAAGTGATCAAATAAATCCCTGGGGCTCACAGGTGACCTATCCACATAGAGTTTAGGAACTAAGCATCAACTAGTCATAAAGAGTTCCTTTCCCTGGTGTCGCCTCTGAAAGATAAGAATGTATCCATCGTGGTCAAAGCAAGAACTGACTTTCTGATGCCAGGGTAGCCTAACAAAACTGAAATACTGTTTAGAGATTGAGTTAAACAAGCAATCAGTGATGAGCAGAGTCAGAGGCTGAGATTCTGAGAAAAAAATATGATCAATCTATGATTTTGAAATATTTGGCAAACAGCTAATTACCACTTATAATTGGTGCCTAAATTCATAGATGTTATACATAAATTCAGGTATACCTATTGCTCTTGAATCAACTGCGACTCACTTAAGCCCCTAAAAGACAGAGCCCAACTACCCCTTAGGGTTTCCAAAGCTGTCATCTTCACAGAAGCAGACTACTATGTGCAGTGGCTAGGGAGTTACAACCACTCACCTTTTAGATAGTAACAAAGCACTTAACTACTGCACCATAATTTCCATCAAACTGTGCTTTAGAGCAGTGGCTATCAGATTTTAGCATGCACTGAAATCACTTGGAGGGCTTGCAAGAATGCTGATTGTTGAGCCCCACTCACAGAGAATTTGCAATTCTAACATAAGCATGTGAAGGTTGGAAACAAATAGGAAGGATCAGTAGTATTTGGAAAATATGGTCTTGGTGATAGAAATGATACTTAAGATCACAAGATAGAATTTTGCAAGACCAATGACTTCATTGCAAATACATGTTTTAAAAATGTTTTATTGTGAATTATGTGATCGTTTACATGGGAGAACATTAGTTTTACATTCATCTTATTGTATAGCGTTTCACTGCCATGGTTACAATCCCCTCCCCTCCATGCATCATCAACAAATCAAAGGGTATATCCTACAAGCCTGCCCCTCAGTCATCAGCACACAGCCCCTCTCCCTCTCTGGGTCTAAAGTCCCCAACTGCTCTATCTCTCCACATCATCGTCTCTGCCTCCATCTCAGGCATCACTGCTTCTCTGGATAGGGTCCCATTCTCTGCTCTTCTCCCTTGATGGTCCCAGGGCCCTCCGCTCCTAGACTGAAAAGGTAATCACTCCCCTCCTTGCTACAAAACATGTACCTTTACATTTCCAACCCTCACAAGCAGTCCTGGTAACAATCATTCACTATTGTATCACAAGAGACTCATCCGCATTTCATTTCATCAGCCCCGCCTAGACCTTATTTATTCTTTATGACACATCTCCTTGATTCTCTCCTGCCACTTTTGACCACATTCTTTGTTTTTCTAGTTCCCATGGAGGAAATTCATTGATCTCTGGTTAATAGCATCAGAACATATAAGAATAAATAAAAATACATTGCTACAAAATCATAGACACATTTATTAAACAAAAATATCAAAATGTGAAGCTGTTTCATCTACGTCTCCACACTTCTGAAGGCAGTGTTTCCATCTGTCTAACCCTTGCAAATACATTTTTGAACAACACAAAACGCAGCTACACACACGGACCACACCATATACAGGAATCAACTTGACTACATCTGTGGAAAGAGATGAATGGTGGAAAACCTCAAAATCATCAGCCAAAACAAGGCCAAGAGCAGGCTGTGGAGCAGACCCAGTAATTACAAGTTCAAGTTGAAGCAGAAGAAAATTAAATCCAGTCCAAAGGAGCAAAAATATGACATTGAACAAATACCACCTAAATTTAGAGACCATCTCAAAAAGAGATTTTTTTGCATGAGAATGCCCTGTTGGCGAAATCATTTGGTCTGACCCTACCAAGGTAACTGCAGTTCCCACCATCACATTGTTGTTGTTAAGTGCCTTTGAGTCAGTTTCGACCCATAGTGACCCTGTATAGGCTTTCCAACCTAGGGATGAGTTGATTAAATGTTTGACCAAATACGACCAAACAGAATGCAGAACTCATTGAACAAAATCATTAATATCACATGCAAATAAAATGTTGCCGAAGATAATTAAAAAACAGATGCAAAAGTATATTGACAGGGAATTGCAGGAAATTCAAGCTGGATTCAGAAGAGCAGGTGGAACTAGGGATATCACTGTTGATAGCAGATGGATCTTGGCTGAAGGCAGAGAATATCAGAAAGAAGTTTATTTGTGCTTGATTAATTATGCAAAGGCTTTCCACTATTTGAATCATGAGAAACTATGTGAAGAATGCGTATTCCAGAACAGTTAGTTGTGCTTATGAGGGAATTGCAAATAGACCAAGAGATAGTTGTTAAAATAAAACAATGAAATTCTGAATGGTTTAAAATCAAGAAAGGTGTGTGCCAGGGTTGTATAATTTCACCATACTTAGTCAATCTGTATGCTGAGAAAATAATCTGAGAAGATGGGTTCTATGAAAAAGAATGTGACATCAAGATTGCAGGAAGACTCATTAACAACCTGTGATTTTCAGATGATAGAACCTTACTCTCTAAAAGCCAAGAGGACTTAAAATATTTACTGATGAAAATCAAAGACTACAACCTTCAGTGTAGATTGCATCTGAATATAAAGACAACAGAAATCCTCACAACTGAGCCAGTATATATTATCATGATAAGTGGAGAAAAGATGTTGTTGTTGTTAAGTGCAGTCGAGTCAGTTCTGACCCATAGCGACCCTGTACAGGGTTTTCGAGGGTGTAAATCTTTAAGGGAGTAGAAAGCCTCATCTTTCTCCCGTGGAGCGGCTGGTAGTTTCGAACCACTGACCTTAAGGTTTGCAGCCCAATACGTAACCACTACGCTACCAGAGCTCCTTGGAGAAAAGATAGAAGTTGTCAAAGACTTCATTTTGCTTGGATCCACAATCAACACTCACAGAAGGAGCAGTCAAGAAATCAAAGGACATATTGCATTAGGCAAACCTGCTGTACAAGACTTCTTTAGAATGTTAAAGAGCAAAGATATAAGTCTGAAGACTAAGATGGTCCTGACCCAAACCACAATATTTTCAATTGCCTCATATGCATGTGAGAGTTGGGGAGTGAATAGGGAAGATCACAGAAAAAGCAATGCATTTGAATTGTGGTACTTGAGAGTATTGAAACTCCCATGGACTACCAGAAGAAAAGACAAAGTTGAGTTGGTGAAAATACAGCCAGAATGCTCCTTAGAAGTGAGGATGGCAAGACTTCATCTCTCATAGTTTGGACATATTATCAGGAAGGACCAGTCCCTGGAAAAGGATATCATTCTTGGTAAAGTGAAGGGTCAGCAAAAAAGAGGAAGATCCCCAACGAAATGGATTGACACAGTGGCAGCAGCAATAGGTTGAAGCATAACAATTGTGAGGATGGTGGATCAGACAGTTTCGTTCAGCTGGACAGAGTCACTATGAGTCAGAACCGACTCAACGATACCTAACAACAAATTCTCAGGTCATCTGTATTGGGAGAACCACATGTTAAGAAGCCAATCTATGGTCAAAATCATGTTACAATATGTCTTTTATTTGGAAGCTTTAGGACCTATGTTTGGTCTCCTTATGGAAGCAGGACCTCATGGGAAAGCTAGGTCCCAGTCAGAAATGAGAACTACTCTACTCTTTGAGTTCTGATGATTCCAATAAGCTTGTCTTCTAGATGCATCTGGTCTAGGACTCCTACAACTACAAGCAGCAAATCACCTCCAATGAGTCATCATGTTTTGTGCCTTTCTGCACAAAGTTATCAATTAGAATCTGGGGTTATAGAACTTGATTTTCACTATTTCCCACCATACTCAGGAGTCATGATAGAAGCCATGGACGGTCAGTCTCAACAAAGCATTTATCTATTGAAAAATTCTTCTGTTGAATTAGCTAAAAATAGGAAATCAAGAGTTCACAGCTTCAGATTTTTACAGTGGATAAGTAGTTCATAAGTTTTGTGAAATTATTTTTCTCTTGAATTTAAAAGATAGCATAATGTAAAAAAAAAGACTAATTTTTGTTTTTCAAGATAATGTGTAAAGATCTCCTTCTACTCCCCCAAACTTCTCTATTTTATGTAACAAATTAGATCAGAACAGTGAGTCTTCTTAGGAAAAACAATGCATAATTTTTGTTTTGAAGGACATGAATGATTAAAGTCAAAGTTGTTATTACAATAATCTTTTTATTTTCTTTTTGCAGTAACCCTTTAGAATCTACAGCTGGATTTGCTTGAACCAATTGCATCATCCCTTGTATATTTGCATTAAAGAACAAGTTATATTGGTTTAGGGACAGAATGAGATAATCAATAATTCTTAGAACTTGCTCCATTTTTTCTGCCCTTATTATCTTGGAAGACACTGAAAGATAATGCTTATCTTTCTTTTGTTATTACCCAGAACCTGTGTAAACTACATTTGCCAAGATTAAAATTCACTTGATCTTTAGGCCTTGTGTTGTTTTGGCAAAAAGAAACTTCCTGTTTCCTATCCATAAAAGCCAACAAGGGTACTGAGGCACAACTTATGAGTTGGATTTCCTTTCAAAAATAAATATTGGTTTAAAGCTAAAATGAGGAAAAGCTGGGCCAAATACATTATAATGGACTTCTGCGACATTTGTTGAAACCATCCAACATTATCCTGTTCCCCTTTCATAACCTTAACTAAAAAATCACCTGTGAACAAAGAAAGGTATGTTTGACTCTTTCACAAAGCATCTGGAGTATATCACTGACATTTTGAAGGAGAATGAACTCATTGATGGCCAAAAGAGGCCAGTGAGTACACAGTGGTGGTGGTGGTGGTGGTATTCTGTGGAGTTGGTTCCGACTCATAGCACCCTGTATAGGGTTTCCAAGGCTGCAAATCCTTACAGAAGCAGAAAGCTTTATCTTTCTCCCATGGAATCGCAGGTAGTTTCAAACTACTGACCTTGAGGTTAGCAGACTGACTTGTAACCACTACACTACCAGAGCTCCTTAATGTTGTTGTCAGGTGCCATCGAGTCAGAACTGACTCATAGAGACCCCATGCACAGCAGAACAAAACAATGTCTGATCCTGGGCCAACCTCACTACTGCCACCACACTTGACATGTTTAAATTTGATTCATCTCACAAGAGCAGGACAGGGTCAGTCTGAGAAGGATTTATTAATCATGACATTAAAAAGTTACTGATCATGACATAAAAAAACTACAAGTTCCCAGTCCTGAATTTTAGGAGTCCTTGGGTGACACAAATGGTTAAACTTTTCACAACTAGCTAAAATCCATCTGGAAGAACCCCAGAAGACACACCTAGCAATCTGCTTCTGAGATGTCACAGCCTTGAAACCCCTATAGAACATTTCTACTCTGCTCATATGGGGTGGCCGTGAGTCAGAATCAGCTTTGTAGCAACTATATTAGGCTGGGTTATCTAGAGTAGCAAAACCAGTGAAATACATATCTATACAAAGAAGTCTATGTCAAGGAAGAGTTGGAAGAATCCCAAGTCCAGGACAGATGAACCAAGATCAGCAGGTCAGTTGGTAGGCAGGCAGGCAGGTAGGTCTGGCACGTAAGAAAGCTGGCTGCTTACAACTCCCAGGACTGCAACTCTAATGTCAGGAGTTCAAGCCCACAAGCCACTCTTGAAAACCCTACACAGTTTCACTATGAGTCAGAATCAACTTGACAGCACTTAATAGAAACTACAAGAAGCAGACTGTTCTTATGGTAAGTGCCATCAAGTCAGATCCAATTCATAGCAACCTTATATAGGGTTTCCACCACTGACATTGTGTTAACAGTCCAGTGCTTATATCCTACAGGACTCCATTCATATAAATATAAAGTCATATATATATATATATATATATACCAATAAAGGGCAGTGGCAGAATGGAGAAAAGATTGAAGTTGTCAAAGACATCATTTTGCTGGGATCATGGAAGCAGCAGTCAAGTAATCAAATGGCATATTGTATTAGGCATACCTGCTGCACAAGACCTCTTTAAAATGTTCAAGAGTAAAGATGTCAGTTTGAGGACTAAGGTGCATCTGACCCAAGTCATGGTATTTTCGATAACTTCATATGCATATGAAAGTTGGACAGTGAATAAGGAAAACTGTAGAATTGATGCATTTGAGCTATGGTGTTGGAGGAGAATATTGAAAGTATCATGGTCTTCCAAAAGAACAAACAGATCTGTGTTGGAAGAAGTATAGACAGAGTGCTCCTTGGAGGCCAAGATGGACAGAATTCTCTCATATTTGGACATATTTTCAGGAGGAACCAATTCCTAGAGAAGGATATCATATTTGGTAAAGTGGAGGGTTAGAGAAAAAAAAGGAAGACCCCCCAACAAGATGTATTGGCACAGTGGCAGCAACGATGTGTTCAGGTATAGCAACAACTGTGAGGTTGGCCCAAGACCAGGCAGTGTTTCATTCTGTTGGGCATAGGGTCACTATGAGTCGGTACTGACTCAATGGCAGCTAACAATAACAACAACATACATATATATAAATTATTACTACTACTAACTCTTTCCGTAAGAACCTGTATTTCTGATGGAGGTCATGGTATACAAACTTCATCTTCAATCATTTGAGTCACTAGAAGAAAGAATCATAGAAATTACTTTCCATGTTTATACCAGAGAGAAAACTGAGTTATGGAGATGTTAATACTAGGTAATGCAGTTAAGATCACCCAGCTAGAATTGTTACTGTCACTGGCTGGCATTAAGTTGACTCTGATCCTGATGCTGTGTACAACAGAACAAACCATTGTCCAATCCTGTATCACCTTTACAATTTCCAGCATGTTTCAACCCATCATTTTCAACTTTTGTGCCAAACCAACTCACTGAGAGTTCCTCACACCCTTTGGATCGCTATTTCACCAAACATGATGTCCTCTACCATGTAATATTTACTGATTATATGTCCAAAGCAAGCAAGTCAGACAATGTTATGATAGATATGGTTCTCATTTGTTAATTTTCAGACACAAATCACCATCATTAACCCTGTTGGTACTTGAAATAGCAGTGGCCTAGCTTCCAGCATCATAACAGCACACAAGCTACCAGAAGACAACAAACAGACAGAGAGGTGGTAGCAGGTTAGAGTTAGAACATATGTGTCTCCTTCTACAACCAGATACTTTATTAAAGTCTCTCCCAGCTAACTCTGGTTCTGTGGGGGAATAATAAAACGTAGAAGAAAAAGAAACAACTTTGTAGTATAAGAAATAGAATGCGTGTAGAAGAAGAAATGTCGTTGCTGTTGTTAAGTGCCTTTGAGTCGGTTCCGACCCATTGCGACCCTGAACAGGGTTGCCGAGGCTGTAAATCTTTATGGGAGCAGAAAGCCTCATCTTTCTCCTGCGGAACAGCTGGTAGGTTTGAACTGTGACCTTAAGGTTTGCAGCCCGATTCGTAACCACTACGCTACCAGAGCTCCTTAGAAGAAGAAATAGAGGACAGCTAATAACACAAGGTTATCTGTACTATAGAAACTGAAGAACACCTAGTACTCATAGCCTACGGAATGGGGAGGAGATTTGAGCTGGACTGTGATGGGGTTGAGGAAAGATGTTAACCTTTCGGATGTAAAGGTTTAATGAAGCAGAGAGAATGGAAAAGCTGTGTGGGTGTGTGTCTGGAGGGAATAAACTTGGTAAAGAAACAATAATAATTGATTCTATCCAAGATATCAAGAGTGAGTTTGATGTATTGAATACATACAAAGGGGCTTCAAAAAGTTCTTGGAAAATGGAATTAAAAGATAATGGAATTTTGCCACGAACTTTTTGAAGTCCCCTCTGTATATCACAAACTTGCCCTAGGAATCAATCAGGCAAAGTGGTTTATGATCTGTCTGGATGAAATAACTCCACTAATCCTCTGAATCAGATTTTGTTCACACAACACTGGAGACTCTTTAGGCATTGACTATCTTAAAGCAGACAGGTGAATTAGATAGACCCTAAGAATCCTGATGTGACACTGTGGGTTAATGCACTGGCTGCAAAGTTGGTTTGAACCACAAAGCATGCTGTTCAAGCTCATCAGTCGCTCCTTCGAAGATTACACTTCGAAGTCATGCTCCAATGACCTGTTTTTAAACATAAGAAGAAGACTATAAAGAGTGTGATATTCATTCTCCCTAAATTATAGTAATGTCCAGAGAGAATTAACAGTTACTCTCCCAAAGAGATTCTTTTTTTTTTTGCAATTGCAACTATGAAAGATGAGAATCTACTGTGTACAGATGAATCCAGGCATTCCGCCATCAGATGGCTATGTGTCAGAATCGACTCCAGGGCACTTAACAATAACAATTCTCAATTGTATTTAGGACCATTGAGATTTAACAAACCTTTGGAACATTGGGCAAATGACTTAATCTTTTGGAACCTCTATTCTCACCTGCTGGATGGGATAATAATACAAAACCTTTGTGAGGTTTTTACAATTATTTGATAAGATTACACAACCAAGTAGAATGCCTGGTATACAGTAAATATTTTTCAGAAATGCTAGGTTATTTTTCAAGTTGAAGAGAAAATGGTACTAAGGGATAGGTGGGAGAAGAAGAATTAAAGTCAGATTAAGCAAAATCTTCCAAATTGTGTTTCAGATTATTATAAGAGAAATGAGAAGGGTGGTAACATGTTACACTGTCTACAATATGTTATTGCTGTAAAGTACCGTCCAGTCGACCCTGACTCACAGCATAGTGACCTGGTATAGGGTTTCTGAGGAGCACCTGGTAAGTACTTTGATTATCATCTCTTAATCCTAATGGAAATTTTGCAAGGTCAGTGTTGTTATCACTGATGTGGTGCTGTGGGTTAATTCACTGGACTGCAAGGTGGATTTGAACGGCAAGGTTGGTGGTTCACACTCACTAGACACCCCTTGGAAACCCTATATAAGGTTGCTATGAGTCAGAACCGACTCAAAGGCACTTAACAACAACATTTTAAGTGAGGAAGACTAGTAACACTAGCCTGTCCATAGTATAGCAGGAATTCTATATCAGGTATGAATAAGAATGCCGCTTCACTCATTTCTTGTCTTTACTTCATGCTGTATGCCAAAGTGTGCATAACACATGATGTAATATAGAAAACTTTCATTTGATAGAAAACAATATTCATATCTCAATTATGCTTACACACAATGATGCAGTCTTCATTCAAAAACCAGTGTCCACTCTTGTCTCTATGGGGTTGCTAATTGTATCTGGCTGTGATGGGGAATCCTGCAAGTGAATATCAGCGCCCTTCCTGGATTAAAGTGGGATCATTATGAGACAATCAATGACAAAGACTTTTGACAATTTTCCACTGCCCTGGTTTAAATAAACATGTAAAGGAAGGGCAGTGGCAGGGTCCTGGGGAGGCACACCCTCACTCACACAGATGTAATGTTGCACAGATGCACAATCACACAAAGACACACTTTGTCATGGTTCACTTGGAAAAATCTGAAAGGAGGAGGTGGATAAATAATAAAGCCACGGGGAAAGGGAACTAATTTAGGGATAATGAGAGCAAGACTGGCTAATGAAGAACAACTGTGCGTCATTACGTGACCAGCTTAGCCTCTGGGCAAGATTACACTTCGAAGTGGTGCTCCGATGACCTGTTTTTAAGCACAAGAAGAAGACTATAAAGAGTGTGATACTCATTCTCCCTAAACTGTAGTAATGTCCAGAGAGAATTAACAGTTGCTCTCACAAAGAGATTCTTTTTTTTGCAATTGCAACTGTGAAAGATGAGAATCTACGGTACCCAGAAGAATCCAGGCATTCAGCCATCAGATGGAATCCCATTTCTTCTAATGCTCAAAAGATGAACTGAGGATCAATGAAAGTGTCCCCATATTTGTATCTGGCTTCAAACATCTGGGAATCTCGGAAGCCTCTGAATAAAGCAGCAAGCTCCCATCTGAGGTGACCCGCTCGCAGCATGGGTCAGCTCATGAGAATGAGGCTCTTTTGCAAATAGGACTAATGACAGGGCAGGAAAACCTGCTGATGAGAAAGCCCTGAGTCTTGGACAATACACACAAAAGCCTGGTTAAGGAGCACTTCCAAAGTCATTCCTTTCTTGCCCCACCAGTGAACACTGTGCATAAAGGTAGGGGTGGGGTGGAAGGATAAAGATGATCAAGGAAAGGGAACCATACTAAGAGGTTTATCTCTGAAAGACTCCAAACTTCCCCCTTTCCAGTTATCAACTCTATTACAACTGATTGCCTTATCTAATCCCAACCCAATTTGAGGGTAATTGTTGGCTTTTACAAAGGTAAGCAGGAGATATTCTTTTCACAGTTGCTTGCTTTTCTCAAGTGTCCAGCTTCCCCAAATCCCCTTTAATAAGGATTACGTGCATGTAAGTCAGCTTCCTTTTCTGATGACATAACAACAGTGTTCCTTGTAATCTGGCCAAGTACAGGCTTTTTAAAAACCATGTAGCTAACAGGTGTGTACTTCCTGCCCGCAGGTGAAACTGGCAGCTGGTGCTCAGATTCCAAAATCTGTGTAAGCTTTGCCTCCAGGGAGGGTCAGAACTCACTTCCTTTCATTTACCCCAAATCTCTCAAAGGTCCTGAGAATGCATAGCCTTAGTTTCTTAGGGGCAAAGTGGAATCATTTTAGGAATACTTGATCACATGAATGTATTCATCTGCCTCAGATAGATACCTACATAAAATGTAACCAAGTGATTTTTAATTCAAATTTAAAATTAATAGCAGATCCTTGTAAGTTCTTTTTAGAAAAAAAAAAGGAGAGAAAACATATGATTTGAAGTCATTCCATGGTTATGAAATAGGAATTTTAAAGTATAGTTTAGACTAGTGCATCTCAGACTTTGATGTCAGAATCTTCTGGAGGACCTGGTAAAAATACAGAAGCCCAGGTCGCTCTCTAATGGGTCTCTGAGTCTTTTCAAGCTTACCAGGTGATTCGGATGCACATCAATATTTGAGAAGCTCTGGCCTAGATAACCTTTAAGTACTCAGACTGACCCCACCAAAACTTCCTGAAGGCATAGAGTGTTAGACAGTCTGGCCCCATATGTCTTATTCATAACAGAACCTCCCAAATGTTAACTCAGGCCCCCCTTAGTTTCTCAATGTCACAGACAACACTGAAGAAGGTGAAAACAGACTAAAGGGAGCCAAGATAGAAAGGACCTTGAATTTTATGTGTACATGTCACTGATGCCCCCAAATCTCGACCTCCAATCCTGTTCTTTCTCCCTCTGGAAACTGTCCAACTCCACAGGGATAAATGACAGACGCCTGAAAAACAATATGTCAAAGCCAAGCCTCTCACTTCTTCCCTCAAAACCCTGGTCTTCCACCTGTATTATATTTGGGATATAAACAAGGACTGAATTATTATACTCACATAACATTTTAATCATGAAAATAGCCATTTTAATCATCAAAACTTTTCACCACAAAAGTAGCAAACTAATATGAAAGGTCCAGTAGCATACTGATTTGTAAACAATCCGTTTTTACAACCTATTAGAACCAGGTAATAACGTCAAACCATTTATTTACTAGATAAGAATTAGGGGGAAATTTCTGCAAACTTTCTGGGCTTCCTTTCTCCACTGTAAAATAGGGGCAGTAGAGTCCTGGTGTGGCACTGTTGGTTAATGCACTGGATTGCAAGGTCTATTTGAACTTTAAGGTTGCAGTTCAAATTCACCAGCTGCTCCTAGGAAACCTGATACAGGAACCGACTCGACGGCACTTAACATCAACAAGACCTATATCAATTATATTTGCTTATTAAATGCATCCCATACTAACATAAGGTTAACACAATCAACCACAAACCAAAAGGACAGTGGTTTCAATACACCCAGAGGTTCCTCAGAAGAAAGCCTTAGTGATTTATTCCCAAAAAAAGTTAGCCGCGGAACACCGAGCCTAGGGGGCGCAGTCCTATTCTGACATGTATGAGTGTTACCATGAGTTAGAGTTAATTTGACACAGCTGATTTGATGGTTAATTAATTATTGAGGTAATTTCTATAAAGTGCATAAGCACACATTGTTGTTGTGAAGTGCCCTTGAATCCATTCAGACTCATAGCGACCCTATGTAGAGTTTCTGAGGAGTGGCTGATGAGTTTGAACTGCCAACCTGTCACAACCAGAGTGCTCCTTGGAGGCCAAGATGGCTAAGCTTCATCTCTCCTACTTTGGACACATTGTCTGGAGAGAACAGTCACTGGAGAGGAATGTCATGCTGGGTAAGGTGGAGGGTCATAGGAAAAGAGGAAGACCCCCAACAAGATGGATCAGCAGGTGGCATCATTGATGGCGTCAAGTGTAGCAGTGGTAGTGAGGTTGGCCCAGGATCAGACATTGTTTCATTCTGCTGTGCATGGGGTCGCTATGAGTTGGTTCCGACTCGATGGCACCTGACAACAACAACAACAACAATCATTAGAGAAAGGGATGTTGTCCCATATTCATGGCCACATCTGAAGAGAATATCAGAGATTAGAATCATATTTGTTAATGAACAATTTGAGTGACTAATTAGTAATATTCTATTGCACTAAATAAGCGGAAGTAAATGTAGGCCATACTTTGTTCATCCTAAAATACAGGATTTTTTATTTTAAAAAAGTTTCTGGAGTACAATAATTAACATTTTTGCATCCTAGATGTATTATTCTATAATTACTAATAACACCTATATACAGTCATTATAAATGTGATACTTCTTAAATTTCAAACTGCTGCTGTTAAATGTCATTGTGTGGATTCTGACTCACAGCAAATCTGTATAGGGTGTCTGAGGAATGGCTGGTGAGTTTGAACCCTGACCTTGTGGTTCAAACTGATCTTGTAGTCCAGTGCATTATCCTACAGCGCCATACCAGAATTCCAAGTTTCAAATACTGTGTCTTAATACCAGCATTATGAAATAAACTTTAAAACTCTCGGGGGGTGGGGGGGAGAGGGATGGGGAGAGAGGGTGACACGTCCCAGGAATATACAGTAGTACATTTTACAAAATTTAAAAAGTAGGTAATATTAACAACTGACATCACTCTTTAAAACAAAGGAATCAGTACCAATGTTCTAGATCTTTGCAAGAGTAAAATGATGGCTGTGCATCTGCAAGATAAGCAGAGCTGATTAACTGAATACACGTGGAGATTTAGACTGTGTGTTATACAATGTAGGTGGATCCACAAATCCTTTTGTAAACAAAGAGATCAAGTTTAATATATTATTAATGTAGAGTCTGTTATCTCTGGCACCAAAGTTACTCTCTTGTAGCTGGATGGGTGGTTAAGCAATCATATTCGGGTCTTTTAAACTTCTAAATACCTAGAGGCATTATGATAAATCAGGTATAAATGTCAACTATGTACCATATACTTTTATTTACTTATCTCTCAAGGAGCTCTGGCTGAGCAATGGTTAAGCTTGGCTACTAAATGAAAAGGTGGCAGTTGGAATTCACCCAGCAGCTCCACAGGAGAAAGACCTGGTAGTTTGCTTCCTTAAAGATTGTTGTTGTTGTTGTTAAGTGCCATTGAGTTGGTTCTGACTCATAATGACCCTCTGGCACCATCGTCACAACAGTTATTATGTTGGAGCCCATTGTTGCTCCATAAAGATTACAGCCAAGAAAACCCTATAGGGACATTCTACTGTGTCACACGGGGTCTCTAAGAGTCAGAATCCACTTGATAGCACCCAAGAACAACAGCAATGATCCTTCCAACACCATTGCTGTGGGAATATTATTGATCCCAGTTTGACAGATGGAGAAACTGAGTCTCAGAGAGTGCAAGTAACTTGTCCATGTTTATACAGAGAATTTGTAACAGAGCTAGGATTCAAAATGTCCGTGGCCCCAAAATCCATTCTATCTCTATTACATTACTCCAACTCATTCTAACTTTTTAAAAATAGCCTCTTTTACACATTTAGCCTGGTTCGGTCTTCTTACCTGAATCTACCTACTCTGAACCATCTCACGCAACTATCTCTTCCATTCCATTTATCATTAACAAGAGCATGCCATGCAATTTCTATATCAATATATGCCCAACAACTTAATTAATAGCATTTTATGTTATTAAAATTTGTCCATGTTACAAGATGTTTTCATGCTTGCTAACATGTTTGACTTCACTACAGAAAGGGAAGACTCAGGATGCAAAGAGTGTCTCTCAGAATATCCGCAAAAATAAGTAGCAAGAAGGTAAACATCTTACAAACATGGTTACCTCCCCAAATCTTGCAAGTAGTAATCATGACACCAAGGAGCTCTGGTAGCATGGTGGTTATGAATCGGGCTGTGAACCTTAAGGTCAGCAGTTTGAATTTACCAGCTGTTACATGGGAGAAAGATGAGGCTTTCTGCTCCCGTAAAGATTTACAGCCTTGAAACCCTGTGCAGGGTCGCTATGAGTGGAAATCAACTCCACGGCACATAACCACCACCACCAATCATGACACCGTTTTTAGGGAATGAATAGTATGTGGTTCAGAGTGACTGAAGTGATTAACAGAGTCAGAATTTGAATGGTCTTTTGTCTCTCTTCAGTACTTTCCTCCTTATTTTCTTGTTATATAACCTTCTAAGTCATGAAATGCAAGAGGAAAAGCATGGTATCTTGAATGAAACATCTTTTATACATTAGACACTAATCTCATGAGGTATCTCCTTTTTCAAAACCTTTTTGTTCCTCTCTCTTCATCCCTGCTGCCTCTGCTATTATGTGCCACACACTTTCTATGTGCTTCATTTTTTCCAAAAATAGGTATCATGCCCTCAAGGAGCCATACCACCCAGAAAGAAGAGGAATAGTATTAGTTATATGATTCTAATATCTCTTCCACCACTCATCTGTCAGTTTGTCCTACTGTGGTGGCTTGTGGTTTGCTGTGATTCTGAAAGCTATGCCACCACTATTTCTAATGCCAAGAGAGTCACCCATGGTGGACAGGTTTCAGATGAGCTTCCAGACAAAGACAGACTAGGAAGAAGGAGTGATGAACTACTTCTCAATATGTAGTCACTGAAAGCCTTATGAATAGCAGAAAAACACTGTCAGATACAGTGCTGGAAAATGAGCCCTTCAGGTTTGAAGGCACTCAAAATG
>NW_006408583.1:3682447-3687176 GCF_000296735.1 Chrysochloris asiatica
TTGCATTCCAATCACCAGTGTTTATCAATAATCTTTATTGCATGTTTGATCAATTTCAGACTAAAGAATTTAGTAGAATTCTTCAATTTCATCATCACTGACTTTAGTAGTTGGTGCCTAAATTTGAATAATAGTTGTATTAACTGGTCTTCATTGTTGTTGTGTTCTGTCGAGTTGGTTCTGACTCATAGGGACCCTGCATAGGGTTTCCAAGTAACAGCTGGTGTGTTTGAGCCACCAGCCTTGCAATTCAAACTAACATTGAGGTCAAGTGCTTATCCTATGGTGTCACACCTGGACTCAGTCTTCATTGTAGTCATGTGGATATTATTGTATTACAGATAGCATTGTATTTCAAGATAGATCTTGAAATGTTCTTTTTGATGATAAATGGGATCCATTCCTCTTGAATTTGTCATTCATGGCATAGTAAACCAGATTCAAAATGGCCAATACCAGACCATCTCAGCTCACTAAGGCCTAAGATATCAATGTTTATGCGTTCCATTTCATTTTTGAAATTTTCCAATTTTCCTAGATTCATACTTCATACATTCCATGTTCTGATTATTAATGAATGCTTACAGCTATTTCTCCTCATTTTGAGTTGTGCAATGAAGATCCTGAAGGACTTACTCCATTTGGGTCATGATGGTCAATTCTACCTTGAGGAATCAGCTCTTGCCCAGTCATATTTTCAGTTCCTTCCATCCTGAGGGCCTCATTTTCTGACACTATATTTGACAATATTCTTGTGCTCTTCATCATGCTTCAATATTCAAGATTCTGGAGCTCTCTGACAGTGTTCACTATTCATAAGTTTTTCAGTAACTAAATATTTAGCAGTAGTCTCTCTCTCTCCTTATTCCTAGTCTGTCTTAGATTGGCAGCTCATCTGAAACTATCCACCACAGGTGATCCTGCTGTTTCTTAAAATAAGAGTGGCGTAGCATCCACCCCAATACAACAGAGTTATAGGTCATTTATATTTTTTGATGAATTCCCTCTCATAACCTTTGACATTTTCTGTTCTATTAGGGTGTTCTTTTCCCTGCTGCTTTGTAAAAGATCTGGATATTTTATTGATTTTGTATGTCACACATATCATGGAAATATTTTTTTCTTAGATCAATATATGGTTTTGAATTTTGATACTAGATTTTGTGTGTTGATTTTTAACATTTGCATTATGTTTAATCTTTTGCATTATTCTTTCTTCCTTTTTTATTTAGAGATATTTTATTTGTCTTGATATTAAATAATCATTTGCTGATTTTTTTCCAGCAATTCTTGAGATTTGTTTATTTATAACATACTAACCAATCTCAAAATAATTTTTATTTTTACTGGATATTCATTGGAAGGTAAGAATCTAATTTTTAAAGTAATTATAATTATTGCATGAAGTATGGTGAGAGTAGGATAAGCAATGGACTTTGAACCATGAGGTCACCTGTTCAAACCCACCAACTGCTTCTTAGAAACCTTATATAAGGGTTGCTAAGAGTCAGAAATGGCTGGACAGCACTTTACAACAATTGCATAAAATAGGATCCCTGGTGACACTGTAAAATAAGCACTGTACTGCTAACCTAAGGATTAGCAGTTCAAACCCATCAGCTGCTCTGTAGAAAAAAAGATAAGGCTTTCTGTTGCCATAAAGATTTGTTGTTGTTGTTAAGTGCCTTCGAGTCAGTTCCAACTCATAGCAACTCAGTATAGGATTTCTGTGGTTGTAAATCTTTAAGAGAGCAGAAAGTCTTGTCTTTCTCCCACCATAATCACTATGAGTCCAAATCTACTTGATGATAGGGGTTGGGTTTATTGCATAAAGAATACATATAGTTTCCTCATTGATCTGACTTGCCAATTGTATTGTATGTAACATTCTCACATACAGGCAGTCTCTGGGTTATGAACAAGATCCAACCTTAGTGTATCTTTAAGAGTTTGTAGGTAAATTAGAATGAGGACTTATTTAACCTTATTTTAGTGAAAAAAAAAAAAAAAAGACTTTTCAGTGATTTAAAACTGAACTTGAACAAGTGAAGGTTATTGTGACAAAAAAACAAAATTGTTGTGAGTAGAGGTTGGTTCAATCATTTCAAAATGAGGTCAAATTTTCATAACATTAAAGGGCTAGTAGAGTCCTGGTGCGGTGCTGTAGGATAAGCTCTGGATGGCTAACCATAAGGTCAGCTATTCAAACCCTTACAGTGTCTCTACCTTACAGGGTCTCTACGAATCAAAACTGACTCAAGGGCACTTAACAGCCACAACAAAGGGCAAGTAGAGGTTGTTCATAAATCAGACGTTCTTAATCCCAAGACTTCTGGTATAGTGAAGTTTCTTAGCTTCATAATCTGTTCTGCTGATGACATGTTGCTTCTGTACCTCCTCTTCTCTCTTCCTCCTGCTCTTCTCCTCCTCCTCCTCCTCTCTCTCTTTCTCCTTCCCTACCTCTACTTCTTTCTTTGCTCCTCTTTTTCATCTTCCTTTTAACTGCTTTGGACAATTGAAAGTTTTTGACCTGTGGAGTGATACAATTATTCCTAACCTTTAGGATGATTCATTAAGTGTATGGCTTGTGTTGTTAACAGGATAGATGGAGAAACTAACAACAGCCTGCTTTAGTATTGTTGTTTTGGTATGTGCTATTGAGTCAGTTCCAACTCATAGCAACCCTGTATAGGATTTCCAAGTCTATGAATCTTTATGGGAGCAGAGAGCCTCATCTTTCTATCTCAGAGCAACTGGTGGATTCACACAGTCAACATCGTGGTTCATAGGCCAGTATTTATGAAACAGAATCACCTGTAGACAGTGAAATAGAAAGGAGGAAGACAAGTGTGAGACACCATGAAAAGAAAATTTTCTTCATGTAGCAATGATTTAATTGTGGAACATTAGAGAAAATGTACAGATCATACCCCCAAAAACCTTCAAAGGCAGTTGGCCAGGATTACAGTAGTTATTAATTCATAAGAGATACAGACTCTCAGAAGAAAAAAGTGGGTAGGAGAAAGAAGGAGATTATTATATTTAGAAGCTAACAATAATTAAGGAGCTCTGGTAGCATAGTGGTTACGAATCGGGCTGTGAACCTCAAGGTCAGCAGTTCAAAACTACCAGCTGTTCCACAGGAGAAAGATGAGGCGTTCTGCTCCCATAAAGATTTATAGCCTCAGAAACCCTGTACAGGGTCATTAGGAGTCGGAACCGACTCCACGGCACATAACAACAACAACAATTGACCCTGAAGTCCTGATGTGGTGCCATAGAGTAATAACTTGACTGATAACCACAAGGTTGGCAGTTCAAATCCACCAGACTTTCCTTGGAAAACAGGGTCTCTATGAGTCAGAACTGACTAGATGGCACTTAACAGCAACAACCACAACTGGGAGATGCTTTATTATGTTACACATAAAGTTGTCATGAGTCAGAGCCAACGGAGTGACAATAGAACCCTGATGAAGGATATGAATAAAGAACTGACTTGGTAGCAGTAAACAACAGAACAACAATAATAGTTCATAACCATGTATAATTCTAAATGACTAAATCATACTCTGAGCCTGTAGCTTTGAAAATGATGCCATGGTAACAGATCAGGTACCATACAAGATGCAAAAGAAAACTTTGCTACTTCTAATGGCCTAAGTAAACAATCATTAAATTAATAGGAAAATAAGTATTTCACATATGCAGAGAAAATTCCAGTGTTATTTCACCCTAAATAAGAAAAGATATAAAGAAATAAAATGTACATTGTAGAGTAAGATATTACAGATTTTAGTCATAGCTTTTCCTATCTTCTATAAACTACAAAATGCTATTTTTAAAAATGTCACATGTTGTAGAGAACATAACTGAGCCTTTGGGAACTAATTGCTTCTAATTTCATGATAACCTAGTCTCTACACAAAGAGAAGCTATAGTCTCTACTCAAATTATTTCTCTCTGAAAAAGTTGTGGAAGCTTCTAAGATTATCAAGATTATACAGAGAAAGGCCATCTAGACCAGTCTTTAGGCTTCCGAAGGGTTCATTTCCAGCAGAGCTTTCCACTTCTGGGGTCTTAAATATGCCCCAGAATTCTATTCTTCCATGAGTCCTCTCCTTCTTGGAGCAGCTGCAAAACAAGAGGAAGTATAACGTGGGATCAATGAGCAATGGGGAGGGATAAAGGCATGGCTGAGACTATGGATGAAACTGTTATCTCTATTCAGCAAACAAGATGTTAACATTCCATGCTCATTCCTAGCGACTCGCTTGATGGATTGGACAAAGGTTTTTTGAGAAAGGAATGTAATTCATTAGTATAAAGGCTTTGTCATGGTTCAGTAATTACTAAGCTCTCTTTCTTATAGAGTCCTGGGTACACCTATGGAAGAATTGTCCCTGATTTATTATAGTTACATTGCTTTGCATTAAAAAATAAAATTTTCATTCACATGGGTTCATGGGTAAGAGTATGAGTATTTAATTTATTTTTGCTTTTATTAATCTTCATTCTCTAGAATTAATAAATTTGTCTCTGAAGGCTTCATTTCTGTTCTGTTTTGTTGTCCACAATCCTCATTGATCCTCATTATATTTTGTTTTCTATTTGTTTGGTCTTTCCATCTGTTTACTTCCTGAGTCCTCCTCCTATCTACCATATATAAACTATATATATATATCTTTATATCTATATAGATATACTAGCTATATGTGGTTATTCAATA
>NW_006408583.1:3688456-3696916 GCF_000296735.1 Chrysochloris asiatica
AGGAGAATATTGAAAGTACCATTGGCTGCCAAAAGAACAAATAGATCTATGCTGGAAGAAGTACAGCTAAAGTGCTCCTTGGAAGCCAGCATGGCCAGACTTGGTCTCTCATGCTTCGGATATATAGTCAGGAGGGACCAGTCACAAGAGAAGGATATCATGTTTGGTAAAATTGAGGGTCGGAGAAAAAAAAAAAGACCCCCAATGAGATGGATTGGTACAGTGACAGCAGCCATGGGCTCAAACATAGCAACAATTGTGAGGTCGCACAGGACTGGGCAGTGTTTTGTTATGTTGTGCATAGGGTCACTATGAGTTGGTACTGACTCAATGGCACCTAACATCTACAACAACAAAATTAAATCATTTAAAAATTCAGTTCTTCAGTTGCACTAACCACATTTTAGGTGCTCAATCGCCGCATATGGTAATCACGTTACTAGCAAATATCATGTTAATATTATATTACAGACTTGTAGATGTTAACATATCTGACAGAAAATTCTATTGAATGGCACTGAATTACACCGACTTGTTTTTGTGTAGTACAATCGATTCTGACTTATGGCAGATCCATATGTTAGTATGTATTAAACACCAAGTCCTGTTGTGGTGGTGTGTGTTAATGTGCCAGACTGCAAAGCCATTTGAACTGCAAGGTCAGGGGTTCAAGCTCACCAGCCGCTCCTCAGAAACCCTATACAGGAGCACTATGGGTCAGAATCGACTCGACGGCACTTAACAACAAAATATAAAGACAAAGATTATGAACCTTGTCTTTAAGACTCTTGTAATTGGGAGAAATAATAAAGAGATAATTGCAGTATTAAATGATATTGTTCAAGGCTGCATTAAAGAGGATGCCAGATGTAGGACATGGTTCAGTGCCTTATCATACTTCCCTTAGTCTCAGTTCTCAGACCTATAAAATAATCAGATTATACGAGATTTCAACATTCCTTCTAATTATAACAGACTAAGATCCTATGAATTTACTGGATATATACATTTGAATGATATTCTTTAGTCTAAGAAGTCATTAATGATAAGGCCAAATATAAGCTGGGCCTTGAAAGATATATAAAATATATAAGCTGAATCTTAGAATAAACAGAGGAATGTGGAGAAAGCCTAAGTGGAGGGTGGTGAATGGAAGACAAGATGTCCTGAAACAGACTTGAGGTCAGTAAAGACATTTCTGACATCGGTGTCTCTAAGTGTCTTCACTGAGTGTCTGACTTAGAGTAGCATATAGAATAGTATATGGATGTGATGGGAGTTGAGTGCATAAGAAAGGAGGGGGAAAAAATTATTGGTTAAGTTATAGAATTCAAGTTTTTAAAAAACCGACTCATAGCAACCCTGCATGGAGTTCTGAGGAAGGACTGGTGTGGTTGAACTACCAGCCTTGTGGTTAGTAGACCAATGCTCATCCTACGGCACCACACCAGGACTCCAGAGGGGAAGGGGGTACGAGGGACATTATGGAAAAGTATAATTAGAGCAATCTCAAAGACAAGATTTGTAAGAGGACATTAAAATCTCTCGCCTGGTATGGTGCTATAAGATAAGCAATGGATTTTGAACCACAAGGTAGGCAGTTCCAACTAACCAGCTGTACAGGGTAGCTATGAGTTGTAATTAACTCAACAACACTTAACAACAACAACTGGGAAATGCTTCATTCTGTTACACATAAGATTTCCATGAGTCAGAGCTGACCCAATGACAGCTAACAATAACAGAGCCCAGTTGAAGGATATGGAATAAAGAAAATTATACAATGATTCAGCTATCTGGAATTCCTGCAGTTTCCCCATACAAATCTAAGCTTCCTCTCAGACTAACTTGCTTTAGAATCTCCAGTAGCAAAACTCTGCTCTCAAGTCATTCCACAGAGCAAAATAGTTTGTTTTCCCAATAATGAAGACTATGTTCCCTGCCTACTTTGAAGGATGTCTTTTCAAGGTGTCTACCTTCCTCGTGGGAAAGAGTTTCAGAAGTCTGTTATCTCATCAAAGGAAGCCAAGTGGCAGAGACAGCCTCCACAGGCAGAGTTAATCAACAAGGCTTCCTTTATTTTCTTCCATGCCCTATGCATTGTTTTCCTGGGGACTAGCTTCCAAGCTATTGAAATGTCCCTTGATCCCTCTCACCCTTCAATAAGATTTGAGGAAGTGATGATTTCCCCTGGCTTAGTTCTTTCATAGGTGAACATACTCTTTTGAATTAAAGTGTTCAGTCAGATTTTAGCACAAAACCTGGCCAGCTGAGCATTTGACATTTTGAAGTCTTGGGCACTGTATGGAATGGGTTTGGTTTCAGAAGCCTGCAAAGTGCCTTGCCTTCTCTGAACAAATTTCCCTTCAGGTCTTGGCAAACAGTTTTAGATTTGAGACAATCTAATTTTTTTTAGGATTTATCAATAATCTTTAAAACTGAGAGCCAAATAGAGTAGGAGTTACTAAGATGCTAAATAGGTTTCAGGGGAGCGTTCAGACTAAGCCAGACTAGAAAGAAAGGCTACTTACCCAAATCAGCCAATGAAAACTCTTTAGGTCTTGAAGTTCCCATCCAATTGTGTACAGGGCCACTATAAGTTGGGGACCAACTCAATGGTAGCTAACAACAACGTACTTACTCAATGCATCAAAGTTGAAAGCCTCCATTTCAAAAGAAAGGAACTCAGTAGCAAACTTACTTACTTTAAAGTGAACAGTACTTAAAATACTTAATGATGAAGATAATACCACAGCCTTCAGTATGGATTGCACCTCAGTGTAAAGGAAAAAAAAATAAATCCTCACAACTGAACAAATAAATTACATCGTGATAAATGAAGAAATATTGAAGTTGTCCAATGTTTCATTTTGCTTGGATCTACAATCAACACTCATGGAAGTAGCAGTCAAAAAGTCAAAGGCCATATTGCACTAGGCAAATCTGCTGCACAAGACCTCTTTAAAGTGTTCGAGAGCACAGATGTCAGTGTGTGGACTAAGGTGTGCCGTGGTATTTTCAATTGCCTCATATGCATGTGGAAGTTGGTCAATGAGAATAAGGAAGACTGGAGAAGAATTGATGCATTTGAGTTATTGTGTTGGAGAAGAATATTAAAGGTACTATGGACTGCTAGAAAAACAAACTAAACTAAATTGGAAGAGTACAGCCAGAATGTTCCTTAGAAGCCAGGATGGCAAGACTTTGTTGCATATTTTGGACATGTTGACAGGAGGAACCAATCCCTGGAGAAGGACATCAGGCTTAGTAAAGTGGAGGATCAGCCAAAAAAAAAAAAAGGAAGACCACTAATGAGATAGATTGGCACAGTGGCATCAGCAATGGGCTCTAGTATAACAATTGTGAGGACAAGAACAGTGCTCCATTCTGTTATGCATAGGGAACTTATGCATACGAGATGGTACTGACTGTATGGTACCTAACAACAACAATGAAGTTGAGCTATATGAAAATAAATGTTTTTTGGTAAAAAAAAAAAAATCAATGAAATACTAATCATTTCATGAGTTCAAGTTGGTCACTAGGACACCTAAAATCAGCTGTACTTGGCAGATGTAGCAACTGTACTGAAAGGAGAATTACACTCCTAACTTTACATTGACAGTCACCACATTGCTGGAATTAAAGTGCCAGTGTTCTGATTCTTAATCAGAAGCCCTTTCCCAGGACCAAAAAGATACAGGGAAATGCTCTTTCCAAACAAATTGGGAAATCAATGGCGTCTAAGCTAAACGCAGGTGCACATCTTGCAGTCCTAGGAGTACTAGACTTTGACTTTTCATTCACACACATGTGAGAACCAGACTGATTATCACCTTACAAGCATCAGCTGCTGAGAGCTTGCATGAAGGAAAAGGAGAAAGGGCCTTATTCCCCTAAATTAAAATCATTTAAAACAAAACCCCTTTGTCATTTAGTTCATTCTGATTCATGTAGACCTCCTGTGGTTTTCTTGGCTGTAGTCTTTACAGAAACAGATCACCAGGTGTTTCTTTTATGGTGACACTGGGCAGGTTTGAGCTTTCAGTCTTTAGGTAGTTGTTGTTAAGTGCTGTCCAGTTGGTTCAAACTTGTAGCTAGTCTTTATAGGGTGTCCAAGGAGCAATTGGTGGGTTTGAACCACTGACCTTACCTTTAGCAAACTAGTGCATATACTATAGCACCACACCAGACTTCAATCTTTAGGTGGTGGTTTTTTGGTGCCCTTGAGTTAGTTCTGACTTGCAATGACCCTGTATAGAGTTTCAAAGGCTATCGCTCTTTAAGGAAGTATGTCAAATCCACAGAGTGTCTGGTGGATTTGAACTATTTACTATGTGGCTAGCAGCTTATCACAAAACACACTGTACAACCAAGGTTGCTTAATCTTTAGTTTGTTGTTGTTAGGTGCTGTCAAGTCAGCTCCAACTCAGTCCAACTCCAACTCAAGTCAGCTCCAACTCAGCTCCTGTGTACAAAGGAACAAAACACTGCTCAGTCCTGTGCCATGCTAATGACTGTTGTTACACTTGAGTCCATGGCTTCTGCCACTGTGCTAATCCATGAGGTGGGGGGTCTTCCTCTTTATTGCTGCCTCTCCACTTTACCAAGCATAATGTCCTCCTCCAAGGACTGGGCCCTCATGATAATATATCTGAAGTATGAGAGTCGAAGTATCCCCATTCTGGCTTCTAAGGATCATTCTGGCTATACTTCTTCCAACACAGATTTGTTTGCTCAAATTCATCGATTCTTCTATGGTGGTTGTTGCTATTGTTGTTGTTGTTAAGTGCCATTGACTTGGTTAGGACTCATAGTGACCTTGCATAGGGTTTCGGGGAGTTGTTGGAGGGGCAGTCCAGTGCTTATCCTACAGCACCACACCAGGACTCCCTCAACACTCAATGCCAAATCAGAGTCAATTCTGATTCCTAGCCACCCTGCATACGACTTCTGCTCCTTTCAGGAGAAGAAAGTCTCATCTTTCTTCCTCTGAAAGGTGGGTGGACTTGAACTTCCTACCTTGCTGTTGGAGTCCTGTGTGGCACTCTAGGATAAGCACTGGACTGCTAACTCCAAGATCAGTGGTTCAACCCTCCAACACCTCCCCTGAAACCCTATGCAAGGTCACTATGAGTCCTAACCAAACCAAAATCCTAACCAAACAACAACCTTGCAGTTAGCAGTCCAGTGCTTATCTTCAATAGGGTTTCCAAGGCTATAAATCTTTATGGGAGCAGAAACCATGTTTCTCCTGCAGAGTGACTGGTGCATGTGAACTTCCAGACAGTGGTTAGCAGTTCAGTTTTTTAATGAGTCCCTTGATAAATTGGTACAACACAGCAGCCATTTTGATATCGCTTTCAGGTCAACAAATGCCTCAGTCTTTACTGCCTCCAGTTAGTGAGGGAGGTGGTTACCCCAAAATGATGGCAGCTCACAATCTCTTCCCTTCTAGAAATGAAACACTGAATTCTATTGCTCTAACATGAATTATCCTGCTACCTGCTATCATGCCAGTTATATTACAACATAGTTATTCAAGACAAACCAGACATTGTGTGGCTTCAAAGGTCTTTTTATTTTTCTTTCTCAATCCCACTGAGGGGAGGTAGTCGGTGAAACTTGAGAAGGAGAAATGTTTCTGCGTTGGTTTGAAGCCTACAGGGACCGCCCACTTAATTATCATCTTTATAACCAGCACTGAGAGAAGGTAACACTATCCCAGTCACACAATAAGTGTTAGCAGTAAGCAAATGATAACGTTTTCCTTCCTTTCTTCTTATATTCCTTTCTTCTTATAACTTCTTTAATGTGAGAAAGGAATTCTGTTTTGCGTACACTTTCTAAACAATGTGTTTAAGACATTTTTAAACATTTCTATGTACTGCCACAAAAAAATAGCTATTTGGCTTTAAGTTATAGATCTTAGAGTGTGCCAAGGAAATAAACATTGAACCACGTAATGATTCTCACTAACAGTTGAATTGATCTCTTGGCAACTTTTCACAACACCTTCAGCAAACAAGGCACCCATGCGTGAAAGAGAAATAATTAGGCATATGCCCTTAAGTGACAGGCTTTAGCATGCAACTAGAAAAGCAGACCTTTTCAGTCTTCCCACCCTCAGCTGCCTACCAATCCCCACTCCACTGCATTTGAAAAATCAATCATCATAAAGGTTCAAACAAATCTCACTCCTTCCAGAAACTCTTTTTCACACTTCTGGATAAAGCTCTTCTTGTGAACCCTATGAAGAGTCACTCCAAACACATTAGGGGCTGTGGTGCCGCTGGTACTTCATCATTCTCCTTCCTACGAAAACAGAAGATATGGTCTTCTAAGAGTCTTCTAAGACTGTCAGTAGTTTGGCAAATATTTAATGATAGACTCTTAGAATTGGTGTTATGTGCCATCGAGTTAGTTCTGACACATAGCAAACCTATATAGGGTTTTTTGAGGAGTGACTGGTGAGTTTGAACTGCCGACCTTGTCGTTGTCATTCCAGTGTTCATCCTACAGCATCACACCAGGACTCTAGAATTGTATTTGAATGGCCAATACCACCTTTGAATTTAAAAAATGTCTTGAAATCTTGTATATATCAGTAAGCATCATGGGTAAAGTGTGGTGTACAGAATTAGGAGTTAGGTTAGGATCTGTGAGCTCTAAATGTGGCCTCACTTCCTAGGGTTTATCAATCATTCCTTTATCTGAATTAAATAGAGAAAAGTTGACAAAATTCACAGAAGGAAAGTTTTTCCACTAGAGTGAAACTTATCAGATAAGTATCAAATGGCACCCAAATTTTAAACAAGTGCTATGGAAAGAGATAGAGGAGATAGAGCCCTGATGTCGTAGTGATTAAACACTGGACTGCTAACTGAAAGATCAGTAGTTCAAAACCACAAGCTGCTCCATGGGAGAAATCCACCGGCATCTTTTTGCTCCTGTAAAAGATTTACAGTCTTAGAAACCCTAAACAGAATCGTTATGAGTCAGAACCAACTCGACATAATATAATCAACCATGACAAGGAATAGCAGGTTTTCTTTTGTCCAAATTATCACTAATGTCAATAAGTAACAGAAAACATCAAAAGTTGAGCGTGTGTGTGGAGTTAGTCTCAGATGACTTGTGCTCTCAGAATTGGGAAGAAGAGTCAGCTATTAGGATGTTAAGAATTTTTCCAGAAAATTCGTGAACTATCTTGAATTCACATTTACTATTCCATTTACTATTAACCATTCTGAAAAAAAAAAAAAATGTGTTTTCTTGTATTCCATTGATATTTTAAGATTCCCAAACCTGGGCTAACTTAAATAGCCCAGAAATATGAAACAGTGACTATTTTATTTTACTGATTAAATGGGTTTGAACTGAAAGGTCGGCAGTTCAAGCTCACCAGTTGCTCCTCGGAAACCCTATACAGGGTCACTATGGGTCGGAATTGATTTGACGACACTTAACAACAACAACATATATGTACAGGAGTCTTGGTGTGGTGCTGTGGGTTAATGCTCCAGACTGCAAAGCCATTTGAACTGCAAGGTCGGTGGTTCAATCTCACCAGCTGCAATTCGGAAACCCCTTTACAGGGTTGCTATGGGTAGAACCGACTCAATGGCACTTCACAACAACAACATATATGTACAGGGAGTCCTGGTGTGGTGCTGCAGGGTAATGCACTGGATGCAAGGTGAGTCTGGACTGAAAGGTCAGTGGCTCAAGCTCACCAACGGCTCCTTGGAAACCCTATACAGGGTTGCTATGAGTCCGAATTGACTCAAAGGCACTTAACAAGTAGTTGCTTAGGTCCCATGTCACAACAAAGTTGGGGGAATCTCTGAATCCCAGAAAATAGGTTTCAGTGTGGCAGGGCAATGACTGTCAGTAGTTTGGCAATTATTTAATGATATAATCATATCCCAGGATGTGCTCTAATGTGATCAGAACTGACTTAGGGTGGGATTCAAAATCTTTAATCAGGGCACACTCTGATCTAGTATAAGGGGAGCTTCTCTTATATGTCACCTGCATCACCTCTTATCCTACAAGACATAAAAAGAAAGAGAAGTAGATGCAGAGAGGGTAGAGTTAACACCAACAAGACAGTGGAGTTGATCTAGGGACCTCGGAAATTCAAGAGGAGATTTATGCCAAGACACATGTAGATCTCCAAGGAACACCAGGCCCATAGATGCTGAAAGAAAACTAGCAGGGAAATAAAGTGTTTTCCTAGAGCTAACACCCTGAATTGGACTCTAGCCTCCTGAGCTGTGATAGAATAAATTTCTGTTTGTTAAAACCATTCACTTCTGGTATTTTGTTATAGCAGTGCTGTGTAACTGACACATCGTGCAAAATACCATGCATCCAGAGCTTCATCATGACCACAAAGGAATGAGTTGGATGATACCATCCTAAATGTGTGGGAAATGAGCTAAAGTTTATAAAGAA
>NW_006408583.1:3697696-3701582 GCF_000296735.1 Chrysochloris asiatica
TATATATATATATAAATGGGCTCAGATAACCTAAAGTGCTTGCCCCTAATAAGTGGGGAGCTGGAATATTAACTTGGTCCACCGTAGGCCATAGCATTTTAAAAGATCATATGTACCTGCAAGAGTCCCTGTGTGGTGCAAAATATGGTTGCTCTCCAAAAGTTTGGAGGTTCAAGTCCATCACCTCAGAAAAAAGCCTACTTCTGAAAAATTCGTTATTCAAAAACTCTATGTAACAATTTTACTTTGATAGGTGTATGTTCACCATAAGTCAGAATTGAGTCAAGAGCAACTGGGATGTATTTACAGCTTACAAATTTATGTGACCATGAAAAGTAACTCCACTATGTAAAGCAATCAAATTAAGATAGGAAGTGTTTTGAGATAGGTAAAATTTTGGATTTCACTTAGGTATGTTTATTTTAAGGTGATAGCTGGACAACCTTCTAGAATTGTCTATGTGGTGTAGTGAATTATTTAATGTCTCTTCTAACCCTTCTTTGTAAATTCTCACCAAATGACTTTTTCCTGATAGGTCTGGATAAGAAGATGGGGGAAGATGCTGACAGGTTATATGATTCACTTGTGAGTGATTGCTAACAGGATTATGATTTTAAACACTTGGAAATATAACGAGGTCAATGTTACCATCTGTTGGGTTTAACATGAGCCATCTCTGAAGTGGGAATGACAAGGAATTTCACTATCATCGCAGAAGAATTAGGACATGAGTGTGTCCTTTGGACCCTAACATCCCTGTTCATTGAAGTATTGACACTTCTTGAGCAGGAGATAGAAATTCATGCCACCAGAGGAGGAGCAGAGGCTGCAGCAGCACAGCCAAGAACCAGAGCAGGAGACAGAGCAGCAGGCTTTGCAGTTCACAATGCAAGAAAAGCAGAATGACCTTGGGCAGGAGGCTTGCTTGCATAGTGGGGTGCCTCCAGGCACTTAATTGAGAGGGGTTGTGTTTACCAACCCAAAAAACTAGAGATGAGTGCCTTCAAGCTGAGGTTTATGGTGGAGTGGTTTGTACCGTGCGCATTTATCAGCATCACTAAAAGAGCTTTGTAACATTGGCCAGATAGAGTCCTACCTGTGGGCATAGCTGAAGGGAGACTGCCTGACTGGAAGAACTGTGCCCTAAATATTTCTGACCCCAAATAGTAACCTGTTAACTTTCCTAATAAATCCCAAAGCTGTGAATATGGTGTCTGAGTTGTGTGTGGTCATTGCGATGAATTATTGAGCTCGTTTGAATAGAATGTTGTGGGAAGAATGGCTTGTGTTATTATTTTTGCAGTCCAGTAGGGCACTGAAGAAGCACTGAATAGAAATCAGACAGGACATCTTTGAGACCCACCCTGCATCCTGTTTGAAGTTGAAGTTTCAGATGTTACTTGTCTTTTAATGGGCAGCATTTATTAAAATTTTTAAAGAGACTTGGAGAATATCCAAAGTTCAGGAAACATTAGGGAAGGGAAATAAAGTTTCTGGAGAGTCTACAATCTGTCATACATTATCTTATTCTTTCCATACTGAATGTCAGTAGATAGACATTGTATTTCCCCATTTTACAAACTGGAGAAATTTAATTGCGCAAAGTTGAGACCATGAGTACGTGTACTTTGTTGTTACTGTTAAGTGCCATTGAGTTGGTCCCAACTCATAGTGACCCTGTATAAGGTTTCCAAGGAGTGACTGGTGGGTTTGAACTCCCAGACTTGTGGTTAACAGGATGGTGCTTATCCTAGAGCTCCAGTTGCTATCATAGTCATGGTGACCTATCTACCTACAACAGAATGAAAACCCGCCTGGTTGTATGCCATCCTTATCATCATTGTCAGGTTGAGCCCATTGTAACAGCCAATGTGCCAGTCCATCTCATTGAGGAGCTTCTTCTTTTCCATTGACCTTTTGTTAGGGTCCTTCCAAGAGCTTGAGAAGAAAAGTGGGATTAAAATGAAATCCTTCCAAGAACTTTTTGAAGCCGCTTCATTTCCAACCAAGTATAATGTCCTTCTCCAGGTAATGGCCCTCCTGTTAAAGTATGTAAGATGGATTCTTGTCATTCTCCTTTATAAGGAGCATTCTAGCTATATTTCCAAGACAGATTGGTTGTTCGGACAATCACTGGTTGTTCTGACAATCAAATATACAATAGTATATTCAATAGTCTTTGTCGAGACCATAACTGAAATACATCAATTCTTCTTCAGTCTTTTTAATTCATTGTCTAGCTTTTGAATGCACATAATGTGGTTGAAAATGTCATGGTTTGGGTCAGGCACACCTCAGTTCTCAAAGTGACATTTTTGCTCTTTAACTCTTTAATAGACCTTTTGTGGCAAATTCGTCAAATGCATTTGACTTCTTGAGTTTGCTTCCATGGACTTCGATTGTGGATCCAGGATAATGAACTCCTTGACAACTTCAACTTTTCTCTGTTTATAATGATGTTGCTTATTTGTCCCAGAGTGAGTATAGATATATTTTCCCCTTTATTTTGAAATGTAATCCATACTGAAGGCTGTAGTCTTAGTTCTTCATCAGTTAAGTGTTTCAAGTCCTCCTTGCTTTCAGCAAGCAAAGTTGTGTTATCTTCATATCATATGTTGTTAATGAGTCTTCCTTAATTCTGATGTCATGTTCATGTACTTTAAATCCAGTAAATCTGGCTCCAAAATACATTACCTCCCTCATATATCCCTTTATTTCAAAGTAAGAAGACGAGATGGCAAAGGAGGTAGTCAAAATGATAGGAAACATGACACAACAATGAAAAAAAAAGTACAGGGTTATGAAATTCAAAGGACAAGAGAGTTTTTGAGGGAGGAAATGGCTGAAAAGTTTTTAAATTAACATAATGAACTAGTCACATTTTGTTTGTTTTGTCTACAATTGGAGTACCTCATGCAAACACATCATACAATGATACCTAGTATCTTAGTTATGTAATGCTGCTATAACAAACACCACACGTGGATGGCTTTGGATTTGTTCCTAGTTTTGACTCATAGCTATCACATGTACTATCCTAGGTACATACATGTGATAACAGAGTAATACTCTGCCTAGTCTTTTGCCATCCTCACAATTATCATACTTGTAACCGTTGTTGCTGCCACTATGGCAATTCATCTACTCGGTGGTCGTTTTCTTGTTAACTGATCCTCCACTTTGTGGAGTATGATATCCTTCCCCAGAGACTGGTCCCTCCTGACAACATGTTCAAAGTAAGATGAAAGAGATGAAGGTCACGATGTTCATTTCTAACAAGCATTCTGGCTGTACTTCTTCCAAATAAGGTTTGTTTGTTTATTCTGGGAGTGCATGAAATATTTCAATATTTTTTGCTAACACCATAATTCAAATGCATCAATTCTTCAATGGTCTTCCATAGTAACTGTCCAATTTTTACATGCAGATCAATAGAAAATACCATGACTGGGTCAGGCATACCTTAGACCTCAAATTGACATTTTAGCTTTTGAATACTTTTAAAAGTTCTTTTGCAGCAGATTTAGCTTATTCAAATCATTGCTCCATTTCTTTACTGCTGCATCTATGAGTGTTGTTTGTGAATCCAAGCAAAATAAAACCTTTGACAATTTCAATTTTCCCTCCATTTATCATGATCTTTATTTGTCCAGTGGTGAGGATTTTTGTTTTCTTAACATTCAGGTGTAATCCATACCAAAAGCTGTGGTCTTTGAGCTTCATCAATTAGTGTATCAAGTCCTCTTCCCTTCCATCAATTAAGGCTGTATCATGTACATATTGCAGGATGCTAATGAGTCTGAATGGTTTAAAATTAAGAAAGGAGTGCGACAAGGTTGTATTCTTTCACCATACTTATTCAACCTGTATGCTGAGAAAATCCAAG
>NW_006408583.1:3702126-3705783 GCF_000296735.1 Chrysochloris asiatica
GCTCCTTGGAGGCCAGGATGGCCAAACTTCGTCTCTCATACTTTGGACATATTGTCAGGAGGGACCAATTGCTGGAGAAGAATATCATGTTTGGTAAGGTGGAGGGTCAGAGAAAAAGAGCAAGACCCCCAGAGAGATGGATTGGCAAAGTGACAGTATCAGTGGGCTCAAGCATGACAACAATAGTGAGGTTGGCCTAGGATCGGGCAATGTTTCGTTCTGCTGCGCATAAGGTCGCTATGAGTCAGTACCAACTCAATGGCACCTAACAACTACAACAACAATGAATCTTCTTCCAATCTTGATGCCAGGTTCTTCTTCATGTACTTCAGTTTCTCAGATTATTTACTCTGCATATAGATTATGTATGGTAAAAGGATACAACTGGCCCACACCTTTCCTGATTTTGAACCATTCAGTATCCCCTTGTTCTTTTCAAACAACTGCCTCTGGGTCTATGTACAGGTTCTTCATGAGCACAGTTCTGGAATACCCATTTTTCTCAATATCATCCATAGTGTCTTATGAACCACACAGTTGAATGCCTATGCAACACACCTTTAGTTCCCTGAAAGGTTTATCACATCATGGGAATCACTACATAACTCCTGCATGACATCAATATGTAACTGCCAAACCATGGAGAATCATGGCCTGGCCAAACTGCCACATAGTTTAAGGGGACACAATTCAATCCACAATGGAAAAACCCAATTTATTTCTATTTATAAGAATTAAACTAAACCTTGCCAAGTATAACAGCTTTACTGTGCAGCACAGTAACGTCCACCATCCATTGCATGCTTGCACTTGCTCAAAGGGCAAGAGTGAGCACCATGAGAGAGGTAAGCTGGAACCCATCACCAATTCTGGAAAATCAATGCAAATAGCCCATCTTGTTATACATAGATCTTTGTGTATACAATGCTAATTATATGGATTGGTTTTAGCTAGAACATGGAAGATGGATGAGAAAAGGAAATTGTTGTAACTTGCCTCTTGAAATGCATGTCTTTTAAGATGTTTTTTACTGCAACTAAGAACAAATAAATATAGTTAGGCTTAAACAATAACAATATTCATCATCTCACATAATAAGTCCTAAAATGAGGAAATTGCAATGTTCAGTTGCTTGACAATGTCACTAAGGGCATTTATTGTTAGATGCCATCAAGTAAATACTGACTCATAGCAACCTTATGTACAACAAAACCAAACACTGCCCAGTCCTGTGCCAACCTCCCAATCATTGCTACACTTGAGCACATCGCTGCTTCCACTAAGCCAATCTATCTTGTTGGGGTCTTCCTCTTTTTCACTGACCCTCCAGAGACTGAGCACTCCTGATAACATGTTCAAAGTATGAGAGATGAAATCTGGTTATCCTGGCTCCTAAGAAGCATTCTGGCTGTACTTCTTCCAGCGGATTTGTGTTCTTTTGGTGGTCCATCATACACTTAATATTCTCCTCCAATACTATAAGTCAAATGCATCAATTTTTCTATAGTCTTCTTTATTCATTTCACATGCATATGAATTTATTGAAAATACCATGGCTTGGGTCAGGTACACCTTAACTCCTCAAACTGACATCTTTACTCTTAAACACTTTAAAAAGGCTTTGTGCAGCAGATTTGCCTAATGCAATAATGTTGTTTGATTTCTTGACTGTTGCTTCCATAAGTGTTGATGAGTGATCTGAGAAAAATGAATTCTTTGACAACTTCAATCTTTTATCCAATTGTATGGATGTTATTTATTGGTCCAGTGGTGAGGATTTTTGTTTTGTTTACATAGAGGTGCAACCCATACTTAAGGCAGTGGTCTTTGATCATTAAAGGTACAGGTATTTTCATCTTCTATATGTGTCACCCTTTGGATGATGTCTGGGTCTCCCTTTATGAGTACAAGAGGGTTGTAGAAGTTTAGGCACATATAACCTCCTCTGGCAAAAACAAAATGAGACAGTTCTTTTGTGAATTTCTTTTTATTAGGAATGCAAGCTTTCCCAAGTAGACATCCTTTTAGGTGTCGTGAGCCATGTCATATGTTCATATTCCAGTTCACTGGTTCACAAACAGGCATTACTTTTCCTCCTTCCTCCCCCTTCCCCCCCCACCAGAAAACATTTGGCAAAGTCTGCAAACATTTTTGTCACAACTAAAGGATTGTTGTTGGCTTCTAGTGTGTAGAGGCCACGGATGCTGCTAAACGTCCTGTAACGTACAGGACAGTCACTACATCTAAGAATTATCCAGTCCCAATGGTAAGAGTGGAGTTCTGGTGTGCTATAGGATAAGCACAGGACTACAAGATCAGTTAGATCAGTTTGGACCACAAGGTCGGTGGTTCAACTCAACAGTTGCTCCTTGGAAACTCTATCCTGGGTTGCTATGCGTCAGAACCGACTCGACGGCTCTTAACAATAATAACAACAACAATATCAATAATAGAAGTCTTGACTATAGTTGTAAAACAAACAAACTCACACTGCTAAAAAAAAAAGACACTTTTTGTTTAGTATTTTGTAAGCAAATTATCACAGCAGGAGAGTTGCCTATGGAAAGAATGTCTTCAGCATAGCAAACAAGATTCTCTGCTATCAAGTGTATTAAAAAGGTAAGTGGAGAATGTAAAAAAAATATATATATATATATATAATTTCCATGGAAAAGCTAAGTTTGGTCAGTTTGGTGGGGTGGTAAGACAGAGAGAAAGAAACTGAGAGAACAAAAACATAGTTCTGCGGTTAAAGGTTGAGGCAGATGATTGAAGTTTCCTTTAATTCAATATAAACCTATCAGGCTTTGCAATGTTGGTTGGTTATATGCTGTGGCATCAGTTTCGACTCATAGCAACCTGTATAGAGTTTCTGAGTCTGTAAATCTTAATGGAACAAAACGCCTCCTCTTTCTCCCTCAGAACAGCTGGTAGTTTCGAACTGCTGACCTTGAGGTTAGTAGCCTGACTCGTAACCAGATGTCACCTAATGGATTATAGGACCCAACAGCTTTTACCTTTGAAGGCAAACCTCTTTGGCAGGATACCTGGAGATAACTGCTTCAACCAAGATGCTAAGCATACATGTTAAGTGAAACTAAGCAAGTGTACTACCGAAAGTCTCTGTGTTCAGTGAAGACTAGAAGAAAGCATGACACTTCTAAGTGACTGCATAAACGCTAATGTCATTGAATGCAGTTATTCTGTGATTTCCCCTTATAATAAATAACTTCACAATCTGGCTAAAATGCAAGATTCTGAACATCAAGTTTAAATTCTGACTCCACAGTGGACTTGGGAATTCTAGTTAACCCCATTGAGTTTATTAATTCCTACACCATAGAAACAGCAGCTATGAAGTCTTTAGCCTTGTTCTGTATACAAATGTTGTTGTTGAGTGCCATCAATGCTGTATATGGATTCCAAGGAGCAGTTGGTAAGATTGAACCACCGACCTTGCAGTTCAAACGGACTTTGCAGTCCACCACATTAAACCATAGTGCCATATCAGGACTCCGCATTTACAAACAGGTGGTGGTGGTTATGTGTTATGGAGTCAGTCCCAACTTACAGCAACCCTGTGTAGGGCTTCTGAGGCTGTAAATCTTATGGGCACAGAAAGTCTCCGCTTTCTCCTAAAAAACTGCTGGTAGTTTC
>NW_006408583.1:3705883-3727758 GCF_000296735.1 Chrysochloris asiatica
AACTGCTGACCTTGCGGTTCGCAGCCTGATTCGTAACCACGATGCTACCAGAGCTCCATTACACTATAACATAGTAGTATCTAAATACGTATAACTCTGTCAAAACCTAGAGTCCTGATGTGAACCTGTAGGATGAAGCACTGAACTCCAACTTCATTTTAAGCCACAAGGTCAGTGGTTCAAACTCACTAACTACTCCTTGGAAACCCTATACAGGGTGGCTATGAGTCATAACTGACTCAATAGCACTTAACAGCAACAACATGTCAAAACTAAGCACATGTGTGGTGGTGGTGTGCTGTGGAGTCAATCTGTCTCATAGAGACCCTGTACAGGGTTTCTGAGGCTGTAAATCTCTACAGGAGCAGAAAAGCCTCATCTTTCTCCTACAGAACAGCTGGTAGTTTCAAACTCCTGACCTTGCAGTTAGCAGCACAACTCGTAAGTACTACGCTACCAGAGCTCCTTGAGATGGGTTGTAGGCACTAGCAAATTTAAACTTGCCTTACCTAATTTTAGCATTAAAATGGATCGAGTGCTTTTGTTAGAACCAGTGTTATTACCTCCACATACCTACATTATCTCAGGTACTCATAATAGCTCTGTTACAGATTCCATGATGCCTAGTTATTGAAGGAGCCCTGGTGATGAAATGGTTAAGAACTTAACTGCTAGTCAAAAATTCAGCAGTTCAAACCCACAAGGAGTTCCATAAGAGAAAAGACCTGGAGATTTGCTCCTGTAAAGATTTTAACCTAGAAAACCTGATGGGGCAGTTCTATGTGAGGCTACATGGTCACTATGAATCAGAATGGACTCAACAACACTACAATACCTGCATTATACAAATGGGAAAACTGAGGCTTAGAAAAGTGAAGTAATTCACTTGGCTAGTCAGTGGCAGATGCAGGCCTGAAACCCGGGTCTATCTGATGCCTTAGCCTGTGTTGTAACAACAGGGATGTTGCGCTGCTTGCTATCTAATCAAGGAACTATGGAGTTGATCTGAGCAAACAAGGTTTTTGACATTGGTTTGCCGAGTACTACTTTTTTACAAGCTGAGCTCTAATAAAATCAACCTGGTTTTCGATTTTTAGGGGGAATATACAACTAGTTTTACTAAAGCATGGGAATGGCCTTCTGTGACATTTCCCTAATAGTCAGGTTCGTTTCTTGATGGGTTGGAATTGGGGTGGGCTAAAGTAAGCATTTTGTGCAAGAGAAGTCTCCTCCTGCCACCCCCACCCGGCACCTTCGGGTATAATGACACAGCTGGTGTGTTGGCCTGTGTTCTTGGCAATATGCTTTTTCTGACCCCAGATTTTGGTCCAGATGGCATTGCCTTCCTGAGTAGAAAAGAGAAGCTGTTTTGTTTTATTGAAAATTAGGTTTATGCTAACATAGTGTTGACAAATGCATTCCAGGAGGAAGGCACACTTATTAACTTGTAACTTAGCAAGATGCCCCTCCCGAGAATGGAGAGGACTTCAAGGAATCAAGGAAGCCCCTACTTGCTGTTTGCTCAATACTAATCCCCCCAAATCCACTCCTGACACCAGACAAAAGACAAATTGCATGGTTGTTGAGGATTTCATTTTTCCAGATGGCCAACCTGCAGCTATAGTTCACTGGCAAATTAAGTTTCCTAACTCAGAGAAATCCAGCCCCATCATGTGTTTAATAAAAAGCACAAAGTGTGCTTCTCAAAGTATTTAGAAAGTGGAAGGGGCCAAAGAGGGTGTGTAAAGGGGAGTCTTGACTACATATTGGGTTTCATCTTTCAAGTTTGGTCAGTTGGTAAGGAAACAAAGCTGAGAAAACTACTCTCCAATTGTCCCAGGGACTTATTTATATTGGTTTGATCAAATTCTTCAAAGACAGATACTTGCCTTACTATCTCAATATGGTCAAGCATGCAAACTCTCAAATCCTTGGCTTCTGAATGCCCAATAAGTTGATTAAAAAAAAATTTTTTTTCCATATATGTAATTGTTGTTATTAAGTGCAGTCGAGTAAGTTCCAACTCAATGTGACTCATAGAGTTTCTGAGGAGCAGCTGGTGGGTTTAAACCACACACTTTGTGGTAAGCAGTCCAGTGCTTATCCTTCAGTGCCACACCAGAACTCCATACACACACATACATATACACACACATACATATACACACACATGCATACACACATACATACACACACATGCATGCACGCACATACATTCACACATACATGCATGCACACATATACATACATGCATGCACATACATACATACATACACATATACATATACAAATACATACACACATACATACACACACAAGCATGAACACACACACATGCATACATACACACTACTTAAGTCAACTCTGATTCATGACAATCCCATGGGTGTCAGGGTAGAGCTGTGCTTAATACGACTTTAAAGGCTGATTTTTCACAAATAGATACATCCTACTGAAGTCATGGTGGCACAGCAGTTAAGCACTAGGCTGCTAACCAAAAGGTTGGCAGTTCAAACCCATTCAGCAGTTCAGCGAGAGAAAGACCTGGCAATCTGCTACTATAAAGATTACCACCAAGAACCCCTATGGGGCAGTTCTGTAGGACCAGTTACCTAGGGTTACTGTGAATCCAAATGGACTTTACAGGACTAAACAACAGATGGCTGTTCTACATGGGCCTTCTTAACAATAATGGCAATGTAGTCAGTGACTACTTTTTTCTAGGCAACCAATCTCTAATCTTCACAGAAGCCTAGTGTGGTATTTAAGGTTTTGTATCAACTTGGCAGGACCAGAATTCTCAGTGGCTTGGCAATCAAGATGTTGTTAGCCCTCATGATGAGATCTAATGTACTGTAATCAGCTCTGTGATGAGGTCTGCTACGAGCAGCCAATCAATTGAAAGGAAATGTTATCAGGGGTGTGGCCTAACTCCAATGTATTGGGCACTCAGGCAAAGTTTGTTTGTTCTATGTTAGGTCTGAATCTTGTATCTGTCTTGTCCTTTGACCTTCAGATTTTTGGACTTTAGCCAGTGACCTGCTTTATTATCTGTGATCCTGGGAGTCATCATCTGCCTGTCTTCTTACCAATGGGACCTGCTTGTCTACCTGCCTTTCATAAACCCTGTCGCTATATAAATCAGAAGCCTCCACTATCCTGACATCTAATCCATGGATTTAGGACTTACCACCACTACAACTAGGTGGGCCATTTCCTTGATATAAATCTCTCTTTAAATATACATATGTAAGCTTCACTACCTAAGACACCTTGTAATGGAAGAGATTTAATCTTTGTTTATAAATGAAGAAATCAAGCATCAGAGCAACCGAGTGACTCACTCAGTTCATGTCAATAGTAAATGGCAGAATGACAGCTGACACCTGTTGTGTCCTCCACAAGAGCCAGTAAATCCTTCAGGACTTGTATCTGGATCATTTCCTTGTTGACATCTGTTAACATAATAACTGATAGTGAATGAATAAAGGGGTGAATAAATCAGTGAATATTACCAGTTTTGCTGGAAGTCCCACCAAACAGTTTTGCCCTGCTGAGTTCGGATAAGACAAGGTGGGAAGAAAGACTGATAGAATTGTATGATTCAGTTGTGATTGCTAACATTGTTAATTGTGATTGTAAAAAGCTAGACCTCTAATGTGGGTTTAAATTGAACCATCGCAGAATACGGTAAGGGGGCTCTCCCTACCATCAGAGAAGAGCCAGGAGTGGAATGTTCGTTTGGACCCTGAGATCCCTGCACACTGACCCAGGGATAGAAAGCTGTGACACCGGAAGAGTGGTAGCGCAGCAGCAGCAGAACCAAGAGCCAGAGCATGAGAGAGTGGTGGACGTCCGGACCCACAGGGCAAGTAAAACAGAGTGCCTTTCGGCAGGAAGCTTATTTGTAGAGTGGGGTGCTTCAAGGTACTTAAAGGTGAGCTATGTTTGCTAACTCACAGAGGTAGAGCCCAAGTATTGTAGCTGAGGCTTATAGAAGAGTGTAGAGTCCTTTGGGCATTTATCAGGAGCCCCAGAAGAGCTTTGTAACATTACTGGAGCAGGACAGTGGCTTGGCCAAAAGGCAAAGGACCAGAAAGAGGCCTGTCTGCAAGGGCAGCTGAGCAGAGTCTATCCTGACTGGAAGAACTATGTTCTGAACATTTCTGATCCTGCATTGTAATCTATTGTTGTTGTTGTTGTTAGGTGCCATCGAGTTGGTACCGACTCATAGCGACAGTATGCACAACAGAACAAAACACTGCTCAGTCCTGGGTCAGCCTCACATTTATTGCTACATTTGAGCCCAATGCTGCTGCCACTGTGCCAATCCATCTCGTTGGTGGTCTTCCTCTTTTTCTTTGACCCTCCACTTTACCAAACATGATATCTTTCTCCAAGGATAACCTGTTAATGTCCTTAATAAACTTCATAACTATGAGTATGGTGTCTGAATTCTATAAGGTAATTACAATGAAATATCAAACCCAGCATAAAAGTAAAAAATGCTGTGAAAAGGGTGCTTTGTATCAGTTTCTACGGTGTCTATCTTATATAGCAGTACCTATACCTATGAAAGGAGCTTTGGTAGCGTAGTGGTTACGAATTGGGCTGCAAACCACAAGGTCAGTGGTACAAAACTACCAGCTGTTCCACAGGAGAAAGATGAGGCTTTCTGCTCCCGTAAAGATTGACAGCCTCAGAAACCCTGTACAGGGTTGCTATGAGTCGGAACCGACTCCACGGCACATAACAACAACAACAACACAACAGTACCTATGAACGTACCATGGACTGCCAAAAGAACAAACAGATCTACATCGTAAGAAGTACAGACAGAGTGTTCCTTGGAAGCCAGGATGGTCAGACTTTATCTCTCATACTTCAAACATATTGTCAGGAAGGACCAGTCCCTGGAGAAGGAGATCATGTTTGTAGAGTGGAGGGTCGGAGAAAAAGAGATGGACTGACATAGTGGCAGGGGGTCTGGTGTAGCAAGGATTGTGAATTTGGTGCAGGACCGACAGTGCTTCATTCTGTTGTACATAGGGTTGCTATGAATCGGTACAGACTCAATGGCACCTAACTCGTTGGCACCTAACCAACAACCTATCTTATATATGGCTTTTGGAAGAATGAATGAGCTAATATATGTAAAATGCTTCAAACGGTAACTGACACAGAGAAAGCATTCCAATTGTGTTTACGATTACTAATATAATCTCATTTTACCCTATGTCCAACTTGTGGTAGGTGATATGAATACTATTTCAATTTTGCTTTCAACAAAATAAAAGAGAGATTAATCACATGCCAAAGTTATTGCATTCTAATAACTGGAAAATCCATTTGCTTAAAGTGTTTGGCTTTTACACAGGAGTAAAAGCAGCTCATCAAACAATGAAGTCTTTTCCCTCTTGTTGGCAAGTTGAAAAAAATGCCAAAGGGAGTCCTCAATCAGACTTTAGAATTAGTGCTTTGCCAATGGCTTTTCCATGCTAGTCAATCAGTTAAGTCCCTGAGGATCAAATGAATGAAAGAGTTTGGGGGAATTAATGTTTGTATCAGAAGTGGTTGACTTTATTTACAAAATACATTACAAATACATAGAGGTCACTATATGTCCACCATCCCCACAAGCTAATGCTGTTTTACTTAGCACATTATACGTGTTCAGGAGCCCATCTGGCACTGCAGGCTAGGCATTGGACTGTTAAGTAAAACGTTGGTAGTTGTAACCCACCAGCATGTCCATGGAAAAATGATGGTTATCTGCTTCCATAAAGATTTACAGTCTTGAAACCCTATAAAGGGTCACCATGAGTCTGAAGCTCCAAGATGGGAGGAGCTTGGTTTTTGTTTTTTGATTCATGCTTGTTGGCTTGTTAATCTTGTTTCATAGATGAGGAAGCTGAGGTACCACATCTCGATCTGGGTAGAAAGTGGGCTCAAATTCAGGGCTGTCAGACTTGCTAAGCACCCAAACATTTACTGTGATGTTGTGAATTATTTGTAGTCCTGCTGTGGCATTGTAGGATAAGCACTGGACTGCTAATTGTAGTCAGTTTAAACCCACAAGATGCTCATGGGAAACCCTATGCAGGGCAGCTATGAATCAGAATTGACTCTGGCACTTAACAACAATGACAAAGTGAGTTATTTTAATATGTCTCTTCTAGACTTGGAGTCCTGTTATGGTGCTGTGAGATACACAGTGGACTTCAACCCACAAGGTCAAGGGTTCAAACTCACCAGTCACTTCTTGGAAACCCGATCAGGGTCACTATGAGTCAGAACCAACTCAATGACACTTAGCAACAACAACTGCCTTAGTCTTTGTAACTTCCACCAAATGGGTCTGGGTAATAGAAAGTAGGAGGAGATGCTGACACAAAGACATGTGGGTGTTAACAGAGTTAACCATAATTGTAAAACTTTGAAACTCTAGCATGGGCATCAAATAAGCCATCTCAGAAATAGGGAGAGGCAGCTCACTACCATTAAGTGGAGCGAGAAAGAGAGTCAGGAATAGGGTGCATCTTTTGGACCCTCAGATCCCTGGACACTAAACCTCTCTTGACCCAGGAACAGAAAGCGGTGACAACAATGGAGTAGCAGAGAAGTGGCAGCAGCAGAATCGGGAGACAGAGCAGTGGGCTTCTTGGCCCATGAAGCAAACTGAGTGACTTTGGGCAAGAGGCTTGCTGGCAGAGTTGTGTTGATAGATTATCCTAGCACATGAGAGGAATAAAAGTCATAGAGCAAAGAACTCATGAAATTATTCTGAAATGCAGAGCAAAAGCTCAATATGTGTTCAGAAAACCAATGCATAGTAGTGTAAACTAACCTCCATTATAAAAAATGTTTGGTGAAAGATATAGTATCTCGTCCTTATCTCCTTTCCCCTATCTACTTTACCCACCACCATTAAAATAATAGTCCATCTTGGTAAAATAGACAGTGCATGAGATTTCCTATGCTTTGCATTCACACTATTTGAACTTCAATAGGAGCTAAGAACGGGGATTTCTTCTTGAATAGTTTTGAATAAGAAATGGAAACTGCAATGCTCCTAAGATTTCATTGGCAGCAATGCTAATACATTTAAGATAAGTATCTTCCTTCATGGCTGCATGACAAAGAGAATGATCAGGATAGAGTTGATAGTTGTTGTCAGTCAGTTCCGATGTATAGCAACCCTATGTACAACAGAGGGAAACACTTCTGGTACCGTCCCATCCTTACAATCATTGTTATGTTTAAGCCTATTGTTGCAGCCATGGTTTCCATCCATTTCATTGAGAATGTTCCTCTTTTTTGTTGATCCTCTGTGTTAACAAGCATGATGTTCTTATCTAGGGACTGGTCCTTCCTGATAACACATCCAAAGTCAACGAAATGAAGTCTAGCCATCTGCCTTCTAAGGTGCATTCTCACTGTACTTCTTCTAACACTGATTTGTTTGTTGTTGTGAAAGTCCACGACATAGTCAATAGTATTAACCAACACTATAATTCAAAGGCATCAATTCTTCTTCAGTGGTTCTAATTCATTGTCCAGGTTTCACATGCATATGAGATGATTGAAAAGATCATGACTTGGGTCAGACACACCTTAGTCCTCAGAGTGGTATCTTTACTTTTTAACACTTCAAAGACATTTTTGCAGTAGATTTGCCCAAAGAAGTGATACGATGTTGAATTTCTTAACTGCTGCTTCCATGAATATCGATGGATATTCATAATGAAATGAAATCCTTGACAGCCTCAATCCTTTCTCGGTTAAAAATAATTTGCCTAATGGGCCAACTGGGAAAAATTTTGGCCTCCTTAAAAGAGGGGAAGTAGTGAAAAGTGATTATTAGATTCCTCAGTTTTATGACCAGATGACTGATGACTTAAAGTGACTTGTGAAACACAGTTCAAGCAAGTGGAAAACATGAATCATATTAACATCAAATTTTATATCTTTTCACATTATTGAAACTGCCATTTCTATCTTGGTAAATAGCTAAATCCTTAAAATTAGGTGTTGAGTACTGAACAACTTAAGAGTATTTTGAATTAATAACAAAGGCAGGTATGAATACAACTACTCCATTAATTAGCCTTCTAGAAATTTGAAAACTTTCAAAGTAGCATCCAACTATACCATGAAAATACATCTAATATACTACCTTCCTATTTATTTACACCTGCTTCTTAGCTAATTTTCTTAAAAAAAAAAAAAAAAAAAAAGCTGCTATCAAGGAGCTCTGGTAGCATAGTGGTTACAAATTAGGCTGCGAACCACAAGGTCAGCAGTTCAAAACTACCAGCTGTTTCATGGGAGAAAGAGGAGACTTTCTGCTCCCATAAAGATTTACAACCTCAGAAGCCCTGTTCAGGGTTGCTATGAGTCGGAACTGACTCCACGGCACATAACAACAACAACATCAAGTCTTTCAGCTATGCCTACATTCAGAAATTATTTCAACAACTTTAACCTAACATTTATTTTAACATTTAAAATAATTAATTTGGGAAAATAATTTTCTTAATGTTTTCAAGTTTTTTAGATCTCTTCTGGTTTTCATACTAGTATTTTATCCCTATTATTTGTAATGTTTGCTTAATGTTAACATTTTTAATCATTTTCATCAGTGTTAGACACAAAATTAGTGTCATAACCATGTTGTTAAAGCTATCTCTGTTTTGCTTGTCTCTCAATCCAAGGGCTATAAAATTGGTGGGAGTAGTAGCCCCTTAACCAATCATGTATATAATAGAGCTGGCTTCAGGAATTAATGAAATTACTTAGTTCTTTATCACTATAAAGCTAAAAAATATATTTTCTAAAAAATAAAAGAAACAACAATTTCACTTCCAAAAATTCAAAAACTTGCTTTACTTCATCAAACAACTATAATGAAACAAGAAAACCAACGGAGAGGAACAAAAAGAAATGAAAGAGTAATCTTCATTGTCAACAATAAAAATAGTCCTAAAAAGAAAACTTAAGAAAATGTTATCTATGCATGTGGTTCTTTTGTCTTGTTTCTAAAGATGTGAAACTCTTGGATTATTTTCTGTTTTAGGATTTTCTCTAATACACACACACACACACACACACACAAAGAGAGAGAGAGAAACCAAGACAACTGCAATGTATGCTTTGATTTTGAGAGAGAGAGAGAGAGAGAGAGAGAGTTGAATTAATTCTCTCACATAGATGCTTACTGTGAAAGATGGCATTTGGATATATTCATTCAAATTGAATGTGTTTTCAAGACAGCATTATTATCCTGGCATTACTGTCTCATGATGCCTTTAACTATGTGTAACTCTGGACCATTCATAAATATTGCCAGTCAACCAGCACAGGCACTTTGTTTATAAAAGAACATTGTGTACTCGGATACTTTTGATGCAAAATTTTCCATCTGATGTTACTGCTATTAGGTACTATCTCCTTGGTTCCTACTCATAGCAACCCTAAGTACAACAGAAGAAAGCACTGCCTAGTCCATCACTTTCCTCACACTCGTTACTGTTGGAGCTCATTGTTGCAGCCACTGTGTCAATCCATCCCATTAAGGAACTTTTCTTTTTGGCGGACCCTCTACTCTACCCAGAATTCCCCAAGGACTGGTTCATCCTGGTAGCATGTCCAAAGTCTGTGGAGCAAAGTTTCACCATCCTTGCTTCTAAGAAATATTCTGGTTGTAATTCTTCCAAGACAAATTTGTTAATTGTTCTGCCACTCCGTGGTATAGTTCACATTCTTCATTAATGCTATAATTAAAAGGCATCGGTTCTTCTTCAGTCTTCCTTACTCATTGCCCAGCTTTCACATGCATGTGAAATGATTGAAAACGCCATGGCTTGGTTCAGGCACACCTTACTCCTTAAAATGACATCTTTGCTTTTAACACTTTAAAGAGGTCTTTTGCAGCAGATTTGTCTGATACTTTTTTTTTTTTTTCCTGCCGCCTCTATGGGTGTTGATTGTGAATGAAATCACCAAGTGAAATGAAATCCTTGTCAAATTAAATCATTTTTCTATTTTATCATGATGTTGCTTATTGATCCAGTTGTGAGACTTACTGTTTTATCTTGAGGTGTGATCTATACTGAATTCTATAGACTTTGATCTTTATCTATAAATGCTTCAAGTCTTCTAGTTCACCTGACAGAAGATTATATATATATATCTGGATCCTTTGATAAATTTTCTGTTACTATTTCTGTTCTGAAGAAATTGTCCCTAGGTAACCAATAACTTGGCAACTGACTAGCTCAAAAATACTACCCTGACGTGATTTGGGTTAAATTAGCATTGCTGGTAAATGCTTTCAAGAAGACTCTACAATTATGACCAGATGAACACATTCCTCATACAATTTCAGGATTGATATTAGTCTCCTAACAACCTAGAAACCAAGATCATAATTACCGACTGCCATTTCCCCCATTGTCCAGGTAACCAGCCCTCAATATATGACCAATTTGAAACCTGGGAATCTTGGGAGAAAGCATCAGGTTGGCTGTTGGGAAATTGAATTCAAGTACAGCCTTGCTCTCTGAACGCTCATATTCTTTCTTTCTCTTTGTGCTATTTGTTCGTCTCTATTGTGCAGAGCTATCGTTTGTGCACACATTCTGTGTTAGATTTTCTACCCGATTGAGCTTGAAAACCAAAGCTTAAGTACTAAATGTTTCCCTAAGGCCTGAATGGACTTAAAAGGACATAGGTGCAAAAAGAAAAGAAAGGAAAAGAGGAGGAGAAAACACGGCTTGTTAAGTTGTTGCAATAATCTCATGCTGCGAATAAAGACCTTCTGAGTTAAGAGAATGAAAACCACTCTTCTAAATAGATTGCTGGCTTTTGTTGCACAGGTGGCAAGGCCTGGAAATATAAGATATGGGGAACAGCAGGGCAGCCTGCTAGTATTTCATTAAGCTCAAAGAATAGCAGAATTGTGGAGTGATTTCTTCCCCATTTACAAGAGGCACAGGTTTCCTGACAACTTGGACTTCAGAGTGTTACTTCACTGGTATGTTTTCATCCAGAGAATATTCTGTGGAAAAGATACATCTCCCTACATTTTGTAGAGATTTACCTCTATTGATCTTAATTAAAAACAAAGCCCTTTAGCATTGAGCATAAATTTGGGATCATCATTGTGTTTTACGTCTTATCATTCAGTGGTTGATTTGCAAATGATTTGCCACATAATCCTCTATGACTCATCTGACAGGATCATTTCACATGTGGGCTCAATGTTGTCATCATCCTGGACGTGACAGACATTTTAATATACTTGGAGTACGGATCATTTTTACTCACCCACGTATTAAAAAGGCCAGTAGGGGATTTCTGATTGATAGATGAAAGAATGAAGTCATTCATGTAGTAATTGAATCAGCAAATATGGGGACTCCTACATGGAAAGGAATCCTGGTTTGGCACTGTTGGAACAGCATGGGACTTCTCAGCAGTTCAAACTCACCAGCTGCTCCTTGAAAACCATACACAGGGTCACTATGAGCCAGAAATGACTCTACGGCATTTAGCAACAACAACATGCTTTTAATAGAAAGTCAATATGAACTGCTACATAACACTGCCTTAGAGAAAAAGCTACTCTGAACTCTGCGATTCAAGACTATGAAAGGGTAATGTTCCATGACATTGGACAATCTCTTTGATTCAGGTACTAACCCGTTTTCAAGACATAAACAATAAAACAAAATGAAGGAATAATTAACAATTTTTAATCCTGGTCTGGTGCTGTACAATAAGCACTGGACCACAAGGTCAGTTTGAACTACAAGGTCAGCAGTTCAAACTTACCTGCAGCAACTCGGAAACACTGGACAGTGTCACTCTGAGTCTGAAACAACTCTAAGGTACTTCACAACAACAATGGAAAGAAAGGAAAACAGTTTAAATAAATGCATGAGTGTTTGCTGTTTTCTTCTGTGTCCAGCACATCAAATGCAGTGACCACAACTCATACATTTTTCTCCCCCTAATTTAAAGGATTCTTGATTTTAAACCACAAGGTAGGCAGTTCAAACCTACCAGCTGCTCCTTGGAGCTTACACAGTGTTGCTATGTGTCATAGATGAATCATGGCACTTTACAACAATAAGAACGAAGCGGGAGAAAGATGTGGCTGCTTGCTCCCATAAAGATACAATCTCAGAAGCAACAGAAGGATTGCTATGAATCGGAATCGACTGGAAAGTAGTGGGTTTGTTTTTGTGTTTCTTTTGGGTTAGATTGCTGTAGGATTGCTGTGACTCAGAATTGACTGGATAGCAAAGGGTTAACTTTGGGGTTTGGTTTGGTTTTTAGTATGAGTCAGATTCACCTCAACAGCACCCGTAACAGCCATAGGCTCCTTAGTCACATGTATCACTGATTTTCAACATGGTGGCTATTTCCAAAAAAAGGCAAGAATCTGTGTTTCAATGTTATTTTATTCTCAATGCAGTCTTTTTCAACTTTGGGAATCCAGTGTGAATAAGGAAGTGAACTTAGGTCATTGAAATTGTGGTTATTGTGTGCTGTGGTATCACAGAGACTCTGAATAGGGTTTCCAAGGCTGTAAATCTGTACTGGAGCAGAAAGTCTTATCTTTCTCCCACAGAGCAGCTGTTGGGTTTGAATAGCCAAGCTTGTGGTTAGCAGTCCAGCGCTTATCCTACAGCACTACTAGCCTCCCTGATAATTGGAGTGGTTGTTATAGTTAGGTACAGTCGAGTTGTTACCAATTCATAGTGACCCTGCATAGGATTTCCGAGGAGTGACTGATGGATTTTGAACTGCTGATCTTGAAGTTAGCAGTCCTGTGCTTATTCTACAGTGCCACACTAGGACCCCAGTAATCAGAGTTGTTGTTGTTGTTGTTAAGTGTTGTCAAGTCAGTTCCGATTCATAGCAACCCTGTATAGAGTTTACAAGGACCGACTAGTGCGTTTTAACCACAGACTTGCTAGTTGATCTCACCATAAAGCCCAGAGCTTTATCTCGCAGTACCATACCAGTACTCTAGTAATTGGAGCAGCAGTCACCAAGGCTCAGTAACAATGGAAGGGTTATATATGTTTCTGTGTGAAACAATTTTCATTGGAGAATTTTTTTCCAGACTTCCCTGCTTTAGGAAGACAAAAACTGATTTTCAGAGGGGTTAAGTAAACTTACCCAAGGTCACAAATGTGTTCAGGACTTCATGATCCATTCTTGCCTCTAGTGACATGCTTAACCATATTCTTCAGTATATCAGTAAGTCGTCAATACTTTCTCTCATTCATTTTAAAGTTACTAAGAAAACATTTTAATACATAAAAGTGGGAGAGGACAAAAGAAAAGAACGCACCCTTTTGAATATTACAATCAGCTAAACTTTGGCTCTGGTAGCGTAGTGGTTATGAATCGGGCTGCGAACCTTAAGGCCAGCAGTTCGAAACTACCAGCCCCTCCGTAGGAGAAAGATGAGGCGTTCTGTTCCCATAAGGATTTACAGTCTCAGAAACCCTGTACAGGGTCGCTATGAGGCGGAACCGACTCGACAGCACATAACAACAACAAACTTTGTAATGCATTTGCTGTTGTTGTTGTTAACTGCCGTGGAATTGGGTCCAACTCAGAAATCCTGTATAGGGTTTCCAAGGAGCAACTAGTAAGTTTGAACTGCCGTCCTCGAGATTCCAACAACTTTTCAGTGTTTACACTACAGCACCACTCAGGGACTCCATACTGTCTATTTACTACCTCATTTAATCTTTGCCAGTACTATGAATTGGTAGTGTCAACTTCATTGAAATCTAAAAAAAAGTATGAATTTGAGTACATTGTTTGCATGCCCATACCTCATACAGAACCAGAATATGAAGTCAGGTTTCCCTGATTTTTTTTTAACTCTATCCACTTAGTGACCCTCTCTCTAACCTAACCCATCCATTCTATGTAAGTCACTTAGCTGCCTGCTCACACCCTCTAGTTTGTTTGTTTGAAGAACACTCATTCCACTGTCCTGTTAAGGAAGCTATTTACAAAAATCATTGACTCAATTATTCTTCTGGAGCCTTTATTGAGGACATACTGTCTCCAAAGCAGGAGATTCACCTACCATACCTTACTGAAGTCTCATAAAAACCTTAATTTTATTTGTGTAACATGGAGGCTTAGAAAGCTAGTTATTTATCCCATGGTCCATAAGTAGCAGCAAGCCCCATCTGTTACATCGCACTGTCTCCTTTAGAAACATAGCCTAAAAACATTCAAGGACAGTGCAACATGCAGCACAAAGCTGTTAGAGCACGATTTTATGGGTGAAAAGTGTGGTTCAGAGAAAACATAACGGTTTCTTTAAACAGAACATTTAAAGATCTGATGGGAATAAGGCATTATTGTCCTCAAGGTTCTGGTTAGTGGTTGAATTCATGTTCTTTAATGTTTCCAATCTTACATAGCACTTCAGGCTGTCAGAAAAAAATAATAATTCAAGGAAATGAAGAAATATGAGAAACACAAAATATGAGAACTATTTTGAACTTTATACATCTCCAAAGAATGATCAAAGATATGCTTCAAAGTACAATAAGAGTCTAGGTCAAATAAAGCAGAGAATTATGACTTTACAAATATACTCTAGTGTATCCTTCGTGCCTCACATGGCACCTTCTCAAGGAAATTTGAGGTCCTGATTCAAGTGAAAATATCTGAAGCTTGCCATACTTGGAGCCTCTGGCTCTTAATCTAATTTCCATTTGTTGTTATTGTTGCTAAGTGTCGTCAAGTCAGTTCCGACCCATGGTAACCCTGTATAGGGTTTCCAAGGAGCGGCTGGTGAGCTTGAACTGCTGACCTTGAGATTCAAACCAACCTTTCAGTCCAGTATATTTACCCACAGTGAATGCCAAAAATTAGCCATTAAGCACTCACCATGTGAACACACAATCCTAAATATCTTTTCACATTAAATGTTACACCAATTAGATTATAGTGGTGACTGCATAACTCTAGATATGCTAAAAGTTCATTGAGTTTGTATTTTTAAATGGATGAATTTTATGGTATATAAATTTTATTGCATAAATATTAGCCATGTGAATATGATGGAAGAACATTCTGGAAGACTTTGGAGAAACATCATATAGTGAAAGAACATAGACACTAGAGTCAAAGAGATTTGGTGGAAAATTTCTCTGAATTTTGTGTTTTGGGAAAACTTGATTAACTTCATTAAATCTTAGATTCATCACAGATAAAATGAGAACAACCAAAGAGTAGCACCACTGAATCATTGTGAAGATAAAGGAAGTCATGTTTACTAAGTGTCTAGTAGAAAGTAGGAATCCTGGTGTAGTGCTGTATAATAAACACTGGACTCCAAGATCTGTTTCAATTGCAAGGTTGGCAGTTCAAATCCACCAGCTGCTCCTCAGAAATCTTAGACAGGGTCACTATGAGTTGGAACTGACTCAATGGCACTAAACAACAACAGTAGAAAGTAAGGAACACTGCTGGTAGTGTAGGATAAGTGGTGGACTACTAACCACAAGACTGGCAGTTCAAACCCACAAGATGCTGTCTGGGAGAAAGATAAAACTTTATACTCATGTAAAGATTTGCAGCCTAGGAAATACTAGATAAGGTCACCATGAGTCAAAACCAACTCAAGGGCACCTAACAACAAAAGTAGAAAGTAAGGTCCCAGGGTGACACAAACAGTATGATCTCAGCTACTAACTGAAAGTTCGATGGTTCAAACCCATCAACAGCTACCATGGAAGAGAGAATTGGTGATTTACTTCTATAAAGATTACAGTCAAAAAAATCCAATGGAATTCATTTCTATTCTATAAACCACAGTTACAGCAACAAGTAATGAAAAGTAGGAAGTAATGTAGAAAGTTCAATACGTGCTCATTCTACACACATCAAGAAGGAAGAAAGGACCTAAAATCGATACCTTAACTCAACATCTCCAGTAATAAGGAAAAGCAGTATAAAAAAGCAAACAGTCACCAGGAGAAAAAAATAATAAAGATTCACGCAGAAATAAATGAAACAATAGAATGAATCAACAAGACTAGAAGTTGGTTCTTTGAAAGGATTGATAAAAGTGGCAAACCAATGGCAAATTTCACAAAGGAGAGGATACAAATAACTTGAATAACATATGACATAGGCAATACCACACAGACCCAACTGAAATAAAAAGGATAATACTGTGAAGAATTGTACTCCAACAAATTTGAAAACCTGGAAGAAATGGACACATTTCTAGAAACAGTCAGTCTATCCAAACTAATACAATCTGAGGTAGAATGTTTCAGTAGACCCATCACAAAAGAAGAAATGAAAAAATCCTGCCCCAGACAACTTCACTAGAGAATTATCTGTCAAAGACGGAAAACATTCCCCTTGTAAACAGAAACCAGACAAAAATGCCCTTTATCCACACTCCTATTCAATATTGTTTTGGAAGTAAAAGTCAGACCAGTAAGGCAAGGAAGAAAAACCAAAGACATCCAAATTGGCAAACAAGAATTAAATAAATCTGTGTTTGTAGATTATATGATCCCAAACATAGAAAATGCCAGAAACTCAACAAGAAAATTACCTGAACTTCCAAGAGCAAGTTAAAAATGAACTGCTACAAAATTATAGAAAACTTTATTTTAAAAAAATATCAAAATGTGAAACTATTGTTTCTCAACATTTCCTCCATCTAGATCTATACACTTTAGGCATATGTATACTAACTACAAGGTTGGCAGTTCAAACCTACCTGTCACTCTGCCAGAGAAAAATAAGCCTGATTGTTCCTGTTAAGATTTAGAGTCTCAGAAGGCCTATATAAGGTTGCTATGAGTCAGAATTGATTCAGTGGGGGAAGGTAATCCTTTCTTGAAAAATTCTGTGCTCTTCCAACAATTTTGACATCCATGAGGGACTCAAATTCCTTTTAAATATTTTTTCAATTTGAGGAACAAAAAGAAATCTGTGCTACCATTTGATGAACTTGATCTATACTTATGGAGGTGTTGTTGTTAAGTACCATGGAGTCAGTTCTGACTTATAGTGACCCTGCACAGGGTTTCTGAGACTGTAAATCTTTGTTGTTGTTGTTGTTGTTGTTGTTAGGTGCAATCGAGTTGGTACCAACCGAAAGTGACCTTAAGCACAGCAGAATGAAACATTGCCCGATCCTAAGCCAACCTCACTACTGTTGCCACGCTTGAGTCCATTGATGTTGCCACTTCGCCAATCCATCTCGTTTGGGGTCTTCCTCTTTTTCTCTGACCCTCCACCTTACCAAACATGATATCCTTCTCCCGCGACTGATCCCTCCTGACAATATGTCCAAAGTATGAGAGACAAAGTTTGGCCATCTTAACCTCTAAGAAGCACTCTGGCTGCACTTCTACTAAAACAGATCTGTTGGTTCTTTTGACAGCCCATGGCACTTTCAATATTTTCCTCCAACACCATAACTCAAATGCACCAACTATTCTACGGTCTTTCCTATTCACTGACCAGCTCTCGCATAAATATGAGGTTATTGAAAATACCATGGCTTGGGTCAGGCGCACCTTAGTCTTCAAGCTGGCATCTTTGCTCTTCAACACTTTAAAAAGGTCTTGTGCAGCAGATTTGCCTAGTGTAATATGTCATTTGATCTCTTGACTGCTGCTTCCATGAGTGTTGATAGTTGATCCAAGAAGAATGAAGTCCTTGACAACTTCAATCTTTTCTCCTTTGGTAAGAATGTTGTTTATTGGTCCAGTGGTCAGGATTAATTTTTCTTTATATTAACATGTAATCCATACTGAAGGCTGTGCTCTTGGATCTTCATCAATAAATGTTTTAAGTCCTCTTCACTTTCAGCAAGCAAGGTTGTATCATGTATATATAGCAGGTTGTTAATGAGTCTTCCTCCAATCCTGATGCCATGTTTTTCTTCATATAATCAGCTTCGTGGATTATTTGCTCAGCATACAGGTAGAATAAGTATGGTGAAAGAATACAACCTTGTTGCACATCATTCTTAATTTTAAAACATTCAGTGTTCCCATGCTGTGTTCGAACAACTACATTTTGGTCCAGGTACAGATTCCTCATGAGCACAATTAAGTGTTCCAGAATACTCATATTACATAATGTTGTCCATAGCTTGTCATTATCCACACAATCGAAAGCCTTTTCATAGTCAATAAAGCACAGGTAAACATCTTTCTGATATTCTCTGCTTTCAGCCAAGATCCATCGGACAGCAGCAATGATATCCCTCATTCCACGGTCTCTTCTGAATCCAGCTTGAACCTCTGGAAGTTCTCTGTCAATGTATGATTGTAGCCATTTCTGTGTTACCTTTCGCAAAACTTTACTCGCATGGGATATCAAAGATATTGTCCAAGAATTTCCACATTCCATTGGGTCACCTCTCTTTGGAATGGGCACAATTACAGATCTCTTCCAATCAGTCGGCCAGATAGTTGTCTTCCAAAAATCTTGGCCAAGATGAGTGAGTGTCTCCTGTGTCTCCTCACTTTCTTGAAAGATTTCAATTTTTATTCCATCAATTCCTGGTGACTTGTTCTTTGTCAATTCCTTCAGTGCACCTTGGACTTCCTCCTTCAGTATCATTGGCTTTTGATCACATGCTACCTCTTGAAATGGTTGAACATTAGCCATTTCCTTTTGGTACAGTGACTCTGTGTATTCCTTCCAACTTCTCTTGATGTTTTCTGCATCATTCAATAATTTGCCCAGAGAATATTTCAATAATGAAAGTCGAGGCTTGAATTTTTTCTTCAGTTCTCCCAGCTTGAGAAATGCTGAGCGTGTTCTTCCTTTTTGGTTTTCTGATTCCAGATCTTTGCACATTTTGTTGTAATATTTGGCTTTATCTTCTGGAGCTGATCTTTGAAATTTTCTGTTCAGCTCTTGGACCTCCTCATTTCTTCCATTTGCTTTAGCATCTCTATGCTGGAGAGCAAGTTTCAGTGTCTCTTCTGACATCCATTTTGACCTTTTCCTTCTTTCTTGTCTTCTCAATGACTTTTTGCTTTCTTCATGTATGACGTTCTTAATGTCATCCCAAACTCTTCTGATCTTCGGTCTTTGGTGTTTAATGTATCAAATCTGTTCTTCAAATGATCTCTAAATTCAGTATTTTTGCTCTCATGGACTTGTTTTCATTTTCTTCAGCTTCAGTTTGAATTTGCATATGAGTAATTGATGGTCTCTTCCACGGTCTGCCCCGGCCTTGTTTTCACTGATGATGTGGAGCTTTTCCATCGTCTCTTTTCGCAGATGTAGTCAATTTGATTCCTATGTATTCCATCTAGTGAGGTCCATGTGTAAAGTCATCTCTTACGCTGTCTGAAGAAGGTATTTGAAATGAACAAAGCATTGGTTTTGCAGAATTCTATCATGTGTTCCCCAGTATCGTTTCTATCACCAAGGCCATATTTTCCAACTACTGATCCTTCCTCTTTGCTCCCAACCTTTGCATTCTAATCACCACCAATGAGCAATACATCTTGATTGCATGTTTGATCAATTTCAGATTAAAGAAGTTGGTAGAATTTTTCTATTTCATCCCCACTGGCTTTAGTTCTTGGTGCATGAATTTGAATCATAGTGGTATTAACTGGTCTTCCCTGTAGGCGCATGGATATTATCCTATCACAGACAGGGTTGTACCTCAAGATTGATCTGGATATGTTCTTTTTGACGATGAATGCAACACCATTCCTCTTCAATTTGTCATTCCCCACATAGTAAACCACATGGTTGTCAAATTCAAAATGGCCAATACTAGTCCATTTCAGCTCACTAATGTCTAAGATATTGATGTTTATGCTTTCCATTTCACTTTTGACAACTTCCAATTTTCCCAGATTCATACTTCATACATTCTATGTTTACAGCTGTTTCTCTTCATTTTGAGTTGTGCCCCTTCAGCAAATGAAGGTCCTGCAGGCTTTTCTCCCATGAGCTTTATTTACTCCATTCACATCATCATGGTCAAGTCTACTTAGAGGAAGCAGGTCTTCCCCAGTCTCATTTTGAGTGCCTTCCAACCTGAGGGGCTCTTTTTCCGACACTATATCTGACAGTGTTTCTCTGCTATTCATAAGGTTTTCAGTGACTAAATATTCAGAAGTAGTTCGTCACTCTTTCTTCCTAGTCTGTCTTTGTCTGGAAGCTCATCTGAAAACTGTCCACTGTGGGTGACCCTGCTGGTATTTAAAATACCGGTGGCATAGCTTTCAGAATCACAGCAACTCACACGGGAGTAGAAAGTCTCATCTTTCTCCTGTGGAATAGCTTGTAATTTTGAACTGCTGACCTTGAGGATAGCGGACCAAAAATAAAGTAGGAGACCCTGCACTTTCCATAATCTCAAAGCCTACTACACAGTCATAGTAGTCAATATAGTCTGCTACTGGTACAACAGAAAACAAATAGACAGTGAAACAGAATTGAGAACCCAGAAGCTGATCTTTGACAAAAGGCTGAATCTCATTATATAGGGGAATTGATAGTCTTTAATAATCAGTGTTGTCAAAACTGAATATCTGTTTGCAGAAAAATGAAACAGGAATTATACTTCATATCAAATACAAAAACCAACTCAAGATAGATGAAAGAGTTACATGTAACACCTAAAATCATAAAAATCAACAAAGTAAACACTTAGGGTCACTAATACATAGCATAAATACACTACCAAACATAACCAAAAATATACAAGCAGTACAAAACAAACTAGGTGTCTGATAGCTCTTAAAAATTAAATATTTATGTGCATCAAAAACATAACCAAAAGAATACCAACAGCCTTGAATAAAATATTTGGCATATATCAGACTAGGAAATAATATCTAAAATGTATAGAGATCTTCAACACCTCAACAGCAAAAAACATAAAACAATCCAGTTTAAAAAAATGGGCAGAGAACATCAACAGGCACTTCACCAAAGAAGACATTCAGGCAACCAACAAACACATGAACAAATGTCCATGGTCATCAGAGAGAAGCAAATCAAAACAACAATGAGAGATCATCTTACTTCAGCATTAATAACAAAGTTCAAAATAACTGAAACAACAAATACTGGTGATTGTATGGAAAAACTGGAACTCTCATATATTACTGGTGAGACTGTAATATGGTCCAAATGCTGTATAAAATGGTATGGTATTTGTTTAAAAGTTGAAAACAGATCCAGCCATATGCTCCAGCCTTCCCAACACTTGGTATATATCCTAGAGAAATAAGAGTCATGACATGAACAGATATATGTGTACCCATGTTCATAGCAGCATTATTCATAATAGCAAAAAGAAGGAAACAACTTAAATGCTCATTAACAGATGAATGACTAAACAAACTATGGTATATACACACAATGGAATGCTATGCAACTCTAAGGAATATTGATCAATCTATGGAACGCCTTAAACATGGATGAAACTGAAGGACATTACATTAATTGAAATTAGTTAATCATAAAAGACCAAGTTTTGTATGGAACCACATAAAAGTCAAGAAAGGGTTTATTCATGGAAAGAAACAGTCTTTCATGGTTACCAGGGATAAAATGGAAAAAGAGGGAAAATCCCTAACTGGAAAGAAGTAATTTCCATATATTAACTTGTGTGAAAGGAAAAGCAATATTCAATAAAGAGGTGGTTAACACAAAATGATTAAAGCAAAGGAAGACTCTGGGAGGAACATAAGAATTAAAGGCATCAAAGGAAAATACTATTACAGACACGATCATGCAATAATGGTAACAACAATAACCTACAAGTAGATACATAGGTAGACATGCAAGCTGAAAAATAAATATATATAAATATA
>NW_006408583.1:3727858-3729469 GCF_000296735.1 Chrysochloris asiatica
GGATATATATATATATAGAGAGAGAGAGAGAGACAGAGAGAGAGAGAGAGAGAGAGTCCTAGAGTGGCACTCTGGGTTAATGCACTGGACAGCAAAGTCAGTTTGAACCCCAAGGTTGATGGTTCAAGCTCACCAGTCACTATTAGGAAACCCTACACAGGGTTGCTATGGGTCAGAACCAACTCGATGACACTTAACAACAACTATATATAGTGGTGATGGTTATGTGCTGTGGAGTCAGTTCCAACTCATAGGGACCCAGTATAGGGTCTCTGAGATTGTAAAATCTTCACAGGAGCAGAAAGCCACATCTTTCTCCCATGGAGAGGTTGGTAGACTTGAACTGCTGACTTCACAGTTAGCAGCCCAACTCAAACCTCACTATACTACTATAGCAAATACATTAATGAATATAGTAGAGCATAGTTGTTGTCAAGTGAAGTCTAGTTGGTTCTGACTCCTGGCGAGCTATATAGCATTTCCAAGGAGCAGCTGGTAGGTTTGAACCATCAACGTTGAGATTAGCTTATCCTACAGGATAAGTTTATCCTACTGGAGGTGTAATTATATAAACTTCAACTATAACCAAACACATGAAAGGAATGAGTCACTGGGTCTGGAGCCTCAGGGACATAGTCTCAGGTGACACCATGGTCAATGGGCATAATGTAGTCCACAAAGACAGTGTTCTACATCCAACTTTGTTGAGTAGTGATTGAGGTCTTAAAAGCTTGTAAGTTGCTATCTAAGGTATAATATCGGTCTCTTCCCATCTGGAACAAAAGAGAATGAAAAAAATCAAAGATACAGGAAACAATTAATCCAGAGGTCTAGTGGGCCAAACAATCCCCAATCTCCATGACCCTGAGACCAGAAGAACTAGATGGTGCCTAGTTACCATCATTCTAAAAAGAATCACAATAGGAGGTCTTGGGTCCAGTAGGAGAAACATGTTACCAAAACTCTGAATAACTTTAAAATGTCAGGTATTCTGATATTTAGTCACCCTTTAAGCCAGGAACGAAGCAGACCCTCATGGCTCAACTTTCAGATTAGATTTGTGGATGGTTGGATGAATGAAAGAAAGGAAGGAAGGAAGAGGAAGAGGAAAAGGAAAAAGAGAAAGAAAAAACAGACTCAGTCCACAATGGCTCAGGACCAGCCAGTATTGTACATAGATTTACTATGTCATAACAACGTCTATGATAACGAGCAACAACAACATGGCTCCTACAGAATATAAATCATATCTTTCAAACAATAGTATAGGAGGAAAAACACTGAGCTGCAAGATTAGCAGTTCAAATTCACCAGCCACTCCTCAGATCCCCTATACAGGGTTGCTATGAGTCAGAACTGACTCGACAGCACTTAACAACAATAACAAATTGAAGAGTGCAGGATTGTTTGTGAAAGGGTTAGAGAAATGGAAATAACACCTCCAGAAGTGTATAGACCTAGTGTTGCAGACCATGCAGAGGTTCGAGGCCCTATAGGCCCGAGTGTAACAGATCTAGCCACTTGGCAGTTAATAGCAAATTGTTTTTCATTTTAGTGTTCAGTTATATTTATTTAATTCCAAACATGAGCCCTGGATGTCCACAGAGAAAT
>NW_006408583.1:3729569-3732221 GCF_000296735.1 Chrysochloris asiatica
AACATGAGCCCTGGATGTCCACAGAGAAATGCAATATTCCCCTAAATTTCTAAGGTCAAGATTTTCCCCCTAGAACCAAGGCAGTAAAACTTCCTCAGAGGACGAACAAGGACAGGTTTACTGGGATTAAGCAGGGAGGCTATGGAGAGGAACTGCCTGGGGTATATTCACTTGGGGTGAAGTGGTAAATTCTGGGAATACGGGATTAAGGACAATGGGGGCATTATTGCTTGCAGGGTATGAAGAGTGGCAGCTTGCATCAAGCCCGGGTGTCTGTCTTCTTTGTATCTATTTTCTCTGTTTTCTTTGTGTCTGTTTTCTCTCTCTCTCTCTCTCTCTCATCGTCACCGGACACCCCATCTTCGGGTCCTCACCCCCTTGCCGAGGCCAGACCCCGGCAACCTAGGTGGGGAACATGTGGAGAAACAATAGCTTTACATTTTGATATTTTTATTTAATAAAGGTTTCTATGATTTTTGTAGCAATGCTTTTTTACTTTCTCTCATACTAATCTTTATGAAATTTGTTATAATTTTAGAGTTAAAAAAAAAAATTCCTTCCATTTGTACCACTGAGTCCTCCTACAAATATGTACTTTTTAGAAATATAAGGCAAACTATCACTACCTTTCTGACTTGAGTTACTGCTGTTAAGTGCATTCAAGTTGGTTCTGGCTCATAATGGATCTGTATAGGGTTTCCAAAGCAGTATATCTTTATGGGAACAGAAAGCCTCATCTTTCTCCTACGGAGTACCTGGTGGGTTTGAATTGCCTACCTTGTGGTTAGCGGTCCAGTTCTTATCTTACAGTGCCAACAGCTCTCCTTCCTGATCTGAATATGCTTGAATAAAAGCAGTTTGAGGAACATTTTTTCACTTAAAATTCCTTCTATCTAGATCTGGTGACATTTACTCATTCTGATTTGTGATATATACCAAGCATTTCCCCTCTCTATGACTGCTTTTTACATCTCACTCGGTGCGCTTCTCATTTTTGCAAGGTACTGTCAAGATGATTTTGATTCAGAGCAACCCTACGCACAATAGAACACAACGCTGCTTGGGGCTGCGCCATCTTCACTATCATTGTTACCTTGAAGTCCGCTGCTGCCACCGTGACAATCTGTCTCGTTAGGGCTCTTCCTTCTTTAAGATGGCCTCCTCCTTTACCAAGCAATCTGTTCTTCTCTGGGGACCGGTCCTCTGTCCAATGCACGAGAAATGAAGTCTCGCTATACTGGCTTTTAAAAAGCATTCTGGTTGTACTTCTTTCTTTGGAGACAGATTTGTTTGTTCTTCTGGCTGTCCATGGTACTTTTAATATTCTTCTCCAAAACCATAAAACTCAAATGCATGAATTATTCCATAGTCTGCCTTATTCATTATCCAACTTTCACATGCATATGGGTCTATTAAAAAACGACTTGTGTCAGGGGCACCTTAGTGTTCGAAGTGACATATTTGCTCTGGAACACTTTAAAGAAGCATATCTGCCTAATGCAACATGGCATTTGATTTTTTGACTGCAGCTTCCATGAGTGTTGATAGTGGATCAAATCGAAATGAACTCTGATCTTTTCTCCATTTATCATGATGTTATTTATTGATCCACTTGTGAGGATTTTTCCTTTCTTTACATTGAGGTGCAACCCGTAGTGAAGGCTGTGGTCGTTGATCTTCATCAGTAAGTATTTTAAGTCCACTTCAGGTTCAGCAAGCAAGATTGTATTATTTGATATCACAGATTGTTAATGAGTGTTTCTACAAAATTAATGCCAGGTTCTTCTTCATATAATCCAACTGCTCGGATAACTTGCTCAGCATACAGACTGAATAAGTATGGTGAAATAATAAACACTGGTGTACAACTCTCCTTATTTTAAACCATTTATTGTCACCTTGTTGTGTTCTAACGGCCTCTTGGTACAGGTTACTCATGGGCACAATTAAGTGTTCTGGAATACCCATTTTTTTGAAATGTTATCCATAGCTTGTCAAGATCCACCCAGTTGGAAGTCTTTACATAACCAATAAAGCACAGTAAACATCTTTCTGGTATTCTCTGCTTTCAGCCCAAATCCATCTGATATCAGCAATGCTAGCCCTCATTTCATGTCCTTTTCTGAATCTGGCTCGAACATCTGCAAGTGCTGTGCCACTGTACTGTTGCATTCATTTTTGAATTTTCTTCAGAAAAATTTTACTTGCATATGATATTAATGATATTGTCCAATGATTTCCACATTTCATTGAGTCACCTCTCATTGGAACAGGCACAAATATGGATCTCTTCCAATCAGTTGGCCAGGTAGCTGTCTTCCAAATTTCTTGGCAGAGATGAGTGAGTGCTTCTAGTGCTGCATCAGTTTGTGGAAATGTTTTTATTTGTATTCCATGAAATCCCAGAGCCTTGTTCTTTGCCAATGCCTTCATTGCACCTTGGACTCCTTCCTTCAGCCCCATTAGCTCTTGGTCATATTCTACCTCTTGAAATGGTTGAACATCAACCATTTCTTTTTGGTACAGTGACTGTGTATTCCTTCCACCTTCTTTTGAAGCTTTCTACATGATTTAATATTTTGCCCATGTTGTTGCTGTTGTTGTCAGGTGTCGAGTCAGAACCAACTCATAGCAACCCCATGCACAGCAGAA
>NW_006408583.1:3733603-3736234 GCF_000296735.1 Chrysochloris asiatica
ACTTTACCCAGCATGACATCCCATAGAATCCTTCAATATGTGAAGCCCAGGGTTGAATTTTTTCTTCAGTTCTTTCAGCATGAGAACTGTTGAGTTTGTTTTTCCCCTTTGACTTTTTAACCTCAATTCTCTGCACATTTCATTATAATACTTGACTTTGTCTTCTTGAGCTACCCTTTGAAATTTTCATTCAACTCTTTTACCTTCTTATGTCTACCATTTGCTTTAGAATCTGCACACTGGAGAGCAAATTTAAGAATCTCTTCTAACATTCATTTTGATCTTTTCCTTCTTTCTTGTCATCTTAATGACTTTTTTGCCTTCTTCCTGTATGATGTTCTTGATGTCACCCCAAAATTCTTGTGGTCTTTGGTCATTAGTGTCTAATGCATCAAATTTGTTCTTGAGATGATCTCTAAATTCATGCAGGATATTTTCAAGGTCATGTTTTGGCTCTATGTTTCTCATTATGCAAGGCTTTCTGTTCTCCAGATTCTGCCAAGTTTCTTCTCTTCTCACAAAGTCTTTTCTTGGTGATCCTATGTAGCCATATATTTTCAATTAGCCCTTAGATATTAATCACTGCAAATGTGTTTCACACCTGACCTTTCTTTCAATAAATTATTCATGTAGCTAATAGCTTATTGGGGAGCGTTGTGACTCTGAAGGATAAGCACTGGATTGCAAATCACAAGGTCAGCAGTTTGAGCTCCAATTTAGAAAGATGAGGCTTTCTGCTTCCACAAAAATTTACAGCCTCAGAAGCTCTATCAAGGGTCACTATGAGTTGGAACCAACTTGACAGCACTTAACAACAATAAGAACACTTGATTATTAAACTTCTTAGCCTAATAATGGCATGCATAGTGTAGTGGCTACAAGCAGGCTGCTAATCTCAAGGTCAGCAGTTTGAAAGTACCAGTGGATCCACAGGGATTTCTGCCTCTGTAAAGTTTCTGCTTCTGTAAAATTTACAGACTTGGACACCCTATACAGGGTCTCTGTAAGTGGGAACCGACTCCATCGTGCATACCTACCAACAACAAATTAATTATATTCTGGTCATCTCTCTCTTTCCCTAAACTTGATTCTCTTTCCATGTTCTGTACATTCTTCCAGTTCTCAAGCTGGAAACTTTGGAATTACTCTCAGTCTTCCTTATCATTTCTGAGTTTATCTATTTTGTAACCAGTTCCTTCAAAGTCTATATATGAACATCACTGAAATGCATTTTATGTAATAGATCTTATTTTGTCTACTCTCATCACCTTTTTCGGAGTCCTGGTGTGGTGTTTGGGGCTAATGCATCAGACTTCAAAGTTGTTTGAACTGCAAGGTTGGTGGTTCAAGCTCACCAGCTGCCCTTTGGAAACCCTATACAGGGTTGCTATGGGTCAGAATCAACTCAACGGCACTTAACAACAACAACAGCACCTTGTTCATAAACTGCTATAAGAAATCCTGCCCATTTATGCTATTTGCAATGCCATATACCTCAAATATGTCTTCCACACTACTACCCAATTGATCTTTCTATAAACAGAAATGATTGGACCAGTATTCTAGTGGTATAGTGTTGTAAATTTCAGGTGTAGTATAAAAAGGCTCTTCACAATCTGGCTAAAGTGGCACTTCCAGAATCCCCATATGTACCCCTCCACCCTCATCACCCGAGCTACTCTCCATTCTCCAGCTGACTTATGCATTTAGTTAAGTCACTGATGTTAGTATTTTTCTGCAGCTAGATTAAGGATGACTACAGAATTTCTGGGGATCTGTTTCTTCTCTCTTTGAATTTTGGCAGACAACAGAAGTGATGCTGGGCCAGTAGTTAGGCCCAAGCCTTTAGAGACTCACAGATTGTACTTCCTGTCTCTTGAAACACATGCTCTTGAATCCCAGCTGTAATGCTCTGAGGAAGTCCAAACAGTTTTTTAGAAAGGACCCCAGCTGGCAACCCTGGTTGATCTGCCAGCCAATAGCCAGCCACAACTTGCCAAGCAGCCCCAGCTTAAGCCACATCAAGCAGAAACAACCACCCCTGCCAAGTACTGCTCAAATTGAAGATTCATGTGCAATATAAATGATGACTGCTATTTTAAGCTACTAAATTTGTGAGTGTTCTGTTATACAACGATGATGAATTTTTTAGAGCGGCACAGAATACCTTTCCTTGTTCATCTGCCTGATTAATTCTCATTTTTAATGATGTTGTTGTTAAGTGTTGTCAAGTCAGTTATGACTCATAGCAACCTATATAGGGTTTCCAAGTTGTAAATCTTTACGGGAGCAGAAAGCCTCATATTTTTCCCACTGAACCGCTGGTAGTTTCGTAGACTGACTCGTAACCACTACACTTACCAGAGCTCCTTCTCATTTTTAATATAAAACTTAAATGATACCTTTTTAGAGTGTAAATCATTTCCCAAGTCCTTGACAATAGAATCAATCACTTTTTTCTGTGCTTTGAAAGCACTTAGTACACACTTTATTGTAGCGCCAAAGTTGTTGGTTATAAAGGTTACTGTCAAGTTGATTCAAACTCATAAGATGCCCTGTGACTGAGTGAAACTGCCCCAAAGGCTTCTGGGCTGTAATTTTTACAGGAGCAGATCACATGTCTTTTTCTCC
>NW_006408583.1:3740469-3742105 GCF_000296735.1 Chrysochloris asiatica
GTTTTCAGTGACTAAATATTTGGAAGCAGTTTGTCACTCTTCCTAGTGACACTCTTCCTAGTCTTTGTCTGGAAGCTCCTCTGAAATCTCTCCACCATGGGAGACCCTGCTGGTATTTGAAATACCAATGGCATAGCTTTCAGAATCACAGCAACTCACCAGTCACCACAGTATGACAAACTGACAGACGAGTGGTGGCCATTTGGTTTTAAGTGGAAACTGCCATATCAGGACTTAATGTATACCTCCCCAAAGTGTTGTATTATGAGGAAGATTTCTTAGTATTAATCTTTGCACCCTAGTGACTAAAACAAATTGAGCATTCAGTGTGGTAAGTGTTATATAGAGTCCTGGTGTGATGCTATAAGATAAGCACTGGATTGCTAACCATAAGGCTGACCATTCAAACATCCTAACCACTCTGTTTAAACTCTGTAAAGACTAACTATGAGTTGGAACCAACTTGACAACAATTGGCAACAGCACAAATTTCTATATAGTCCTAATTTCTACTTTTAATTTTATTTTAGTTCAAGAACCATTTATTTACTTCAAGAACCACAATCTGTCAAGCAGTGATAGAGCTAAAATATGAATGAGTATGTCACTAACTTATTTCAAATCACCTCTGTTCTATATGGTGCACATTGGTAAGATGTCAACCAAGCATACATCCAAGGGCTCAAGTACATTCACATATCTTCTTGGTGTTTGTAGGTGCCATAGAGTCAGTTCTGACTCACAGCAACCCTACACACAACAGAATGAAACATGGCCCAGTCTTGTGCCATCCTCACAATTGTTGTTGTCTCTATGTCAATCCATCTCATTAGGGGTATTTCTCTTTTTAACTGATGCTTCACTTTTCCAAGTATGATGTCTTTCTCAATGTCCCAAGTACAAGAGACAAAGTCTCACTACTTTTGCTTCTGAGAAGCATTTTGGTTACACTTCTTCCAAGACAGAGTTATTTGTTCTTCTGGTAAGTTCAATATTCTTTGTCAACACCATAATTCAAATGCATCAATTATCCTACTGTCTTCCTTATTCATTGTCCAACACATGAAAATGAGGCAAATACCATGGTATTGGTCAAGTGCACCTTAGTCCTAAAACCGATATCTTTACTCTTTTAACACTTTAAACAGGTCTTTTGCAGCAGATTTGCCTATTGCAATACGTTAGTTTTGCAAAATTCTACCATGTAATATCCAGCATCATTTCTATCACCAAGGCCATATGTTCCTACTACTGACCCTTCCTCTTTGTTTCCAATTTTCATATTCTAATCAGCATAAACTATCAGTGCAGTTTGATTGTATGTTTGATTAATTTCAGATTGAAACAGTTGGTAGAATTCTTCAATTTCAACATCACCGGCTTTAATATTTGGTGCATACATTTTAGTAATAGTGGATTAACTGCTCTTCTTTGTAGGCGTACAGATGTTAAGCTATTACAGACAGCATGGTACTTCAGATAGATCCTGAAATGTTGTTTTTGACAATGAATGTGATGCCATTCCTCTTCAATTTGTCATTGTCAGATTCAAAATGCTCAATACTAATCCATTTCAATTCACTAATGTCTCAGATATCAATCTTTAAGTGTTCCATATCATTTTGACAACTTCCAA
>NW_006408583.1:3743288-3754030 GCF_000296735.1 Chrysochloris asiatica
AAAAAAAAAAAAAAAAAATGCTGACGAGGGTGTAGAAAGACTAGAATCCTCATACAGTACCTGTGGGACTGGAAAATGGTGCAACCATGGTGGAAAATGTTATGTTGTTGCCTCAAAAAGTTAGAAATAGAAATATGATTTGATCCTTTACTTGGTATATATCCTAGAGAATTAACACAAATAGATGCATGTGCACCCTTGTTCATCACAGCACTATTCACAGTAGTAAAACGACGGGAGCAACATAAATACCCCTCAATAGAAAAGCAAATACACAAACTTTGGTGCATATACTCAATGGAATACTACACAACATTAAAGAATAACAAGGTCCTGCAAAGCACCTTATAACATGGATGTACCTAGATGTGCTGAGTGAAATAAGTCTGTCACACTAGGACACTCCACTATTGTAAAAAGGTAGAAACCAAACCAAACAGATAATCACACTGAAAGACTTTCTTGGATGGTTACCAGGGGTATGAGGGGTCACTGGCTGGAGGCTAGACATGTATTTACTTGTGTGAAGGGGGAAATCATTTTAAAAGTTTATAAAAGAAAATGAAAAGTCTGCCTCCTAAAAGTCTAATATGTAAAATATTCCATCCACAAAGACCTAAAGTCTCAGAAATCAGTCATGAGTAGACCCAGAATGTGCCTAAGTTAGGTTTCAGCTATCTGATGTTGGAGAAAGACACGGTAATGGACATGTAAAGCTCTTCTTATGCTCGATTCTCTATACTCGGGATTAATATTGTGACTGTGAAAAACCTGTGCAAAACCTGACACCAAGCATCCCTCTCACAGCACTCACTACTCAACTGGATTTGATAATCCTTTGCAATGGCTACAGAGAACTCAGGCGCCATATTCACAGTTATGCGATTTATTAGGAAAGTTAACAGGTTACAATCAGGGTGAGAAGTGCTCAGGGCACAGTTGTTCTGATAATTCCCACAAGCAGGCCTTTCTCTGCCCAGCCAGAGTTACAAAGCCCTTTTAGGGCTGCTGAACATCACTCGACCATATTACTCAGCCTGAAGACACTCTGCATTAACTCTGTAGCTCAGCAAACCTTGCTACCCCAATTAAGTGTCTGGAGGCACCCCACTCCACAAGCAAGCCTCCAGCCCCGAATTACTCAGCTTTCTTTGCTCTGTAAGTTGGAAAGCCCACTGCTCTGTCTCATGCTCTGGTTCTTGGATCTGCTGCTACTCCTCCTCTGTGATTTCATCATCATCACAGCTTTCTGTCCCTGGATCAAGGAGGGTCAATGCACAGGCATCTCAGGGTCAAAAGGACAAACACCATTCCTGGATTTTTTTTTTTTCTTGCTGGTGGTGAGATCCCCCCTTCTGCTTATGAAATGGTTCATTTTCTACCCAACAGGATGGAAAAATTGACCAATCACAATTTGCCTTGTTAACAATCCTCACAAATGAATCCTATAATCTATCAGCATCTTCCCCTAAATTCTCTAATCTAGACCTATCAGAAAAAAAGTCATTTGGTGAGCATTTACAAAGACTATAGCTAGAAGAGGCATTAAATAATTCATTGCACCACACACTAAAACCACAGTATCAAACCTTCAAGGAATAGCTTATATAAAATGATACTTAATATTATGTTTTCAAATTTATGAATAAAAATTTTAAATATGTCGTTTTAATATAGTTACATTTTTATGGAATCATAGTTGATGCTATTGCTGATTATGGACTATTTTATTTATATGTTGTTGTTGTTGTTAGGTACTGTCAGGTTGGTTCTGATGCATAGTGACCCTGTGTACAACAGATCACAACAATACCCAGTCCTTTGCCATTCTCACATGCTATTATGTTTGAACCCATTGCTGTTTCCACTGTGTCAATCCATCTCAGTTGGAATTTTCTTCATTTTCACTGACTCTCCACTTTACAAAGCATGAACCCTTCTCTAGGGACTGGTCCCTCCTGACAACATGTCTAAAGTACAGGAGATGAAGGTTTACCCCACTCACTTCTAAGGAACATTCTAGCAGTACTTTTCCCAAGGTATATTTGTTTGTTTGTCTGGAAATCCAAGGTACTTTCAATACTCTTTACCAACACCATAACTCAAATGCATCAATTCTTCTATGATCTTCCTTATTCATTGTCCAATGTTCACATGTATGTGAAGCAGTTGAAAATACTATGGCTTGGGCCAGGTGCACCTTTGTCCTCAAACTAACATCTTTACTCTTGAACGTGTTTTATAAAGGTCTTTAACAGAAGATTTTCCTAATTAAATATATCATTTTATTTCTTGATTGCTGCTTCCATAAGCATTGATTGTGAATCCAAGCAAAATGAAGTCTTTGACAACTTCAATATTTTCTCTGTTTATCATGATGTTATTTATTGGTTTAATTGTGAGGATTCTGTTTCCTTTATTTGGAGGTTCAATCCATACTGAAGACTATGCTCTTTGATCTATATCAGTATTTCAAGTCTTTGCTTCCAGCAAGCAAAGTTGTGTCATCTGCAAATACCAGATTGTTAATGAGTCTTTCTCCAATCCTGAGGCCACATTCTTCTTTACACAAATCAACTTTTCAGATTGTTTGCTCAGCATACAGACTGAATAAGCATAGTGAAAGGATACAACCCTGGCACACACCAGTATCTCTTGTTCTATTTGAACAATTGTCTCTTGGGTTTTGTACAAATTTACTTATATAGTTAGTTACATAATATTAGTTCATTGAGGTGTGACCTTTTTCGTATTTGTTTATAAAACTAAATACCTAACACACAACCTGACCATATAGTTGGTGAACAATAAATGTGGGGGGGAGGGGGAGGGAGATAATTAACTAGTCAATTTCCCTAGCAAATATATGAGTATCAACTTTACCTTCAGTTCAGTGTCAGTAAAAGTATTGTCCCTGCTGAGAAAATTGCATGTTTCATCTTACCTGACACTGAGTACTACATATTCCAATTATTTTCACTTTTTGTCTCAACTGTCAGGAAACTGTGTACTAAATTTAGTGTTCCAACATAGTTTTCAGAATGCCAAAGATACCAAATCATGAGGAAATTATACAGCATTCTTATTATTCATCAAAACATTCATAGACAAATATTGTTAGCCTGACTCTGGTTGCCAAATATACTTAATGAAATAAAAATGCAAGTAATCTACTTCCAGATAACATTCTCCTCCCCATTTACCATAAATCCAAACCAATGATATTTTCTCTGCTGTCAAGTTGATTCCAACTCATGGGGCACTTATATGTACAACAGAATGAAACTTTGCCTTGATCTACATCATCCTCATGATGGCTACATGTTTGAGTCTATCACTGTGGCTAGTATGCTAATCCATTTCACTGAGGGTCTCCATCATCCTTGCTGGTCCTTTACTTCACCAAACATGACATCTTCCTTCCGCAATTGATCCCTTCTGATGGTGTGTTCAAAGCAATTAAGTTAAACAATGATCTCTTATGATCCATGAGAGTATCATTAGCTAACTGCACTAATGAATTAGTCTATAGGATAAGACTAGACCGCCAACTACAAGGTCAGCAGTTCAAGCCCAACAAGTCACTCTTTGGCATAAATATGAGGTTTTCTCCTCTCACAAAGATTCACAGCCTCTAAAACCCTGTACAGAGTCACTATGCATCAGAACAGACTTGGCAGAACTTCACAACAACAATTTTTGAAAGTAGATATCTAGATTTTCTCCCTTGTTTTATTCTGGAATCTTTGTTGAAATCTGTCCACTATGGGTAACCCTGTTGGCACTTGAAATAGCAGTGGTAAACTTTTATCACTATGTCCAGCTTTACAGGAACATGAAAGCCAACACATTACGACTAATAGATGTGTATTGGAGTGAGATTTTATCACTGAACTATTCCAACTTTATCTGGCCTAGGAATAGTGTCTCGAACAGACTCAGAACACTAAAAGTAAATTTATTAAATATTTTTAGGAAGAAAGTATTTATTCTGAATGTACATATCTCTTTTGAGGGCTAGATGGACTCTATGATGGGGCTCAAAAAGTTCATTAAAAAGTTAAATGAAAAGATACTGGAATTTTTCCATGAAATGTTTGAAGTCCCATGTATGAACACAGTTGACAACTCCCATACATGTATAGGAGTCCTGGTATGGTGCTGTTGGCTAATGCACAGGACTGCAAAGTCAGTTTGAACCACAAGGTCAGTGGTTCAAGCTCATCAGTCACTCCTTGGAAACCCTATACGGGGTCACTATAGAACAGAAGCAACTCGACGACACTTAACAACATAAGATACATGTGTTCCATATTTATGAGGAAATAAGATTGTTGTAGCAGAGTGCTTTCCTTAGTACAATTTTAAAACCTGGCATCAGCAGATTCCATATAATACCAGAATGCTTTTTTTTTTTGTAAGGAGAAAAATTGTTTCAACAGAAGTAATTAATACCATGATCTCCAAGAGATAGACAGATGGTCGTGCTGGTCCTCACCACATTAGTCTCACAAAAGCAGAAGGCTGAAAATAATTCTGATGTTAGCAGCTGTATATAATTCAGCACTTATGGCGGCTCACCAATAAAGAATGATAATCTCTTCTCCCTTATAAAAGGGATAAATCGGAGTTTGTTTGCACAGACTGAGGTTACAGAGAAGGCCTGAAGTACAGAGGGCTCATAAGCTTATTTGGTTACAGATATGATCTTCAGCTTTTCCTAGCCTGTGAAGCCAAAAATAAACATTTCATAACTTTTCATGTGTGGTTAGCAAATATAGCTGGCCCCTGTCGTGTCCTCACAGCCTGAAGTCCTAGACAGACTCAGCTTAACAGGATTCCTGTGGCTGCCTGCATAGAGCCTTTCCCTGTCATCCCAAAAGAACAGGGTCTTTTTTATCCGCTTAGCTCAGTGGCTATAAACACTTGCTGTATGTTAAATGACTTCTCAGGTCCAACCAATCCGATTTGCACATCATTAGTCTTTCAAAGATGAACTAAATGCCTTTGGGTAGTTAAGGTTTGTTAAATACTGAGACTTTTGTGAAATGAAAAGCCCTTCATAAAATATTACATCAGGGTTGGCAAATATTCCAGTTTCATGAGTCATTGGTACCTCCAAGTTGTCCTTGAAATTTCAAATTCACTGTAGAAGCTTCCAGACACGTACAGTACTTCTTTTTTGCTTTATTTGCTCTTGTTTTGATTTGGATGCCAACTCTGCTATGAAAGAATGTGCAATACTTAGCATCAGAGCAAATGCCCTTCATGTACATCAAATAGCGAAAAGCAGTGTAACAGGCCAGAGAAGAAAACGCTAATCTCAACACCAGAAACTTTATCATGGACACATGCTTTATCTTGACTTACCACAGTATTGTCCAGGGGCCATCACTCACCTTGTCTATTTCTCATGGTAATGGACACATTAATAACTGCTAAAAAAAAAAAAAAAAAAAAACCAGAAGAAAAACCACTCCTATTAATTCCAACTCCTGGCAGCTCCATGGGTTGTAGAGTAGATCTGATCTCCACAGGGTTTCCATAGAGTGATCATTATGGAAACCATTCACTAGGCCTGTCTTCTATGGTCCCACCAGGTGTCTTGAACCACCAGTCTGTCAGTTAATGGACAGGAGCAAATTATTTGTGCGCTCTGTGATCTTACCTGTGACAAGCCTGTTTTGTATGTTGCATTCAGATCAGAGGTAAAAAGAAAAAACTATATGTATTTGTAAAACTTCCAATTTTGCGTTTTGACAGAGCTTATCTAGTAACTGCTTTTTGACTACAAATGGGACAGATGATCACTTAGAAAAGGAAATAACAATTAGGACAATCAACACCAATGATTTAGAAGCTGCAAAGATCAGTACTGTCACATTGCGGTGACTTTGATGTTTCGTTGCCTTTTCTGTGATGGTGTTCTAACTGCTGCCCTGGGACGTATTTTCACTGAGATGTCATTGAGGTAATGAATCGTCCCTGTCATAGTTACACAATAGAACATAAGATTGCCAGTACCAACAGCGTCACCATCATTTCTTGGACTTAACTCAGTATCATTTTTCTCATGAAGTTTTCTTGCTGTAATTAGATTATAGCTCTCAGACCTAAACCAGCTGTAATTCTTAACCAAATGTGGGTTTCCTCTCATTCTGCCTGCAGTTTTTCTGGTGGCAAATTTTATCTGAAATACTTCAGCTGTGGTAGATACCTTCAAAGATCTCCTTTGCTCCAGTAACACCCACACATACCCTTGGGTCAGATTTTTTTCTCCCAAATGAAGTTGAAATCTTGTTATGATTAAAAGAAAAGAAAGTTCTTTGATGCTTACTGAATGACTTTTATGGTAAGAGTATAAAGTATGTGTCTCATTTCAGTTCCAAAGTAGTCCTATGTAAGACAGTATCATCATTCTTTTTTTACAAATCTAGAAACTAAATTTCATAGGAGCTGTGTTAATCTCTTTCTTCCAGAAGAGATTGATAATGACTTACTAAAAATGTGACAAGAAGGGTATTCATCCTTCTATTAAAAATTAACTCCAGAATGGCAGAAAAAATAATAAACCAGAAACATTACTGAGAAATAAGAATTAGGAGCAATGCCTAATGATCGGAAGTTGATGGGTTTTTGTCTACACAAAATCAAAAGCAAAGGAAAGCACAATTCAAAACCACATGGATATGAAAAATGCTGCAGAGACAGGAGCAAGTGAAAGATCTTCAAAGTCAGAGTTAATGGGAGCAGCCAGTCCCATTTGGACTTAGTCAAAGTCCAATGTACTTAGTCAAAGAATAGAGTCTCTAGAGGCACAAATGGTTAAGCACTTGACTACAAGCTGAAAGGAGGCCTGGTGTGGTGCTGTGGGTTAATGTGCTAGACTGCAAGGTAGGTTTGAGCTGCAAGGTTGGCAGTTCAAGCTCACCAGTTGCTCTTTGGAAACCCTATATAGGGTCACTATGAGTTAGAATCGAGTTGACGGCACTTAACAACAACAACATGAGCTGAAAGGTTGGTGGTTCTAACCCACTTAGAGTAGAAGCACCTTTGCAGACAGGCCTGGGCAGTGTGTTTCCAAGAGGTCACAGCCTTAAATACCCTTTTGTTGTTGTTAAGTGCCGTCGAGTCGGTTCCGACCCATAGCGACCCTGTACAAGGTTTCCGAGGGTGTAAATCTTTACGGGAGTAAAAAGCCTCATCTTTCTCCTGCGGAGCGGCTGGTAGTTTCGAATCGCTGACCTTAAGGTTTGCAGCCCGATTCGTAACCACTACGCTACCAGAGCTCCTTTTAGAGCAGTTCTACTCTGCGCACATGAGGTCGCCATGAGACAGAGTCAACTTGACAGCAACTAGCAATAGTAATGGCATTGCTGTTGTTGTTGTTAAGTGCCATAGAGTCAGTTCCAATTCTTAGCAACCCTGTATAGGGTTTCCAAGGAGCAGCTGGTAGGATTGAACTGATGACCTTGCAGTTAGTAAGAAGCTCAGTATTTATCCTACAGCATCACACCAGGATTTCAAAAATAGAATGATGTACATCGATCTAGATAACTACTAAAGAGTCACCATGAAAAAGTGTTAATAAAACAATAATACCCTATGTCATATGTGTTGTAAAAGCTCATTTATATTTTTCAGATGTGTGTATATGTGCAGGAGAAAGAAAGAGTGTGTATAAATGCATTTAAAAAATGATGAGTACAAATAACTACTAGTGCAAGCAAGAGACAGTGAATGAATTTGGACTCTGTTCTTTGACTAAGTCCATTGCATTCCATTGAGGAGCAAATAGGACTTCCTGTACCCATTAACTCTGTGGATCTTTCACCCACTTCTCTCTCTGCAGCAGTTTTCATGTCCATGTGGTTGAGGAATGGCTGAATTTGAGAGATGTGTGGGAAGTTAAATCAACAACAGAACATTTTGATGACTTGAATATAGAGGTGAGAGTATGAGCAACATGGAAGACTGACTCCCTAGTCCATGGCTGGTATAAGTAGTGAAGTAATGGTGAAATCCATTGATATTGAAAGATTACAAAGTTTTATGGAAGAGTTGATTAGTTTAGTTTGAATATACTCATTTTGAGGTGCCTTTGAGGCATCCATAAAGTAATGACAAGGAAGAAGATGATATCCAGATTGGGATCTGAAAGGAAAGATCTTCCCTGGAAAAATAAGAATTTAATCTCCTGCATAAAGATAACTGGTAATGTGGAGAAGATCACATAGGGCAGTCTTAAGGTACCTCACCATTAAGGACAAGATAGAAGATGAGCTTGGTAAAGACAAAGAAATGATAGGAGGAATTCCAGGAAGAACTTACAATATACAAGTAAAAGCCAAGAAAGGAGAAAGTACCAAGAAGAGAGTGATCAGTGATTTTAAAGCTTACTGAGGATTTCATATAAAATGTCCACTATGTTTAACCACCACTCCTCTGTCAGTTTGTCATACTGTGGTGGCTTGTGAGTTGCTCTGATTCTGGAAGCTATTCCATGGGTATTTTAAATATTAGCAGGGATGAACTTCCAGACAAAGACAGACTAGGAAAAGGGAGAAATGAAATGTTTCAGAATACTTAGTCACTGAAAACCTTATGAATAACAGAGAAACACTGTCAGATATAGTGCCAGAAAATGAACCTCTCAAGTTGGAAGGCACTCAAAATTCAACTGGCAAAGGCTGCCTCCTCAAATTGAGTTGACCATGATGATGAGAATGAAGTCAAGCCGTGGGACTAAAGCCCTCGGGACCTTCATCTGCTGATGCAGCACAACTCAAAATGAAGGGAAACAGTTGTAAACATCCATTAATAATAGGAACATGGAATATACAAAGCATGAATCTAGGAAAATTGGAAATTGTCAAAAAAGAAATGGAACGCATAAACATCAATATCTTAAGCATTAGTGAGCTGAAATGGACTGGTATTGGCCATTTTGAATCTGACAACCACATGGAACGACAAATTAAAGAGGAATGGTGTTGCATTCATTGTCAAAAAGAACATATCAAGATCATTCATGAGGTACAACACTGTCTATGATAGGATAATATCCATGCACCTATAAGGAAGACCAGTTAATGCCACTATTATTCAAATTTACGCACAAACCACTAAAGCCTGTGAGGATGAAATAAAAGAATCCTACCAACTTCTTCAATCTGAAACTGATCAAACATGCAATCAAGATGTATTGATCTGTATTGATCATTACTGGTGATTGGAATGCAAAGGTTGGAAACGAAGAGGAAGGATCAGTATTTGGAAAATATGGCCTTGGTGATAGAAATGGTGCTGAATATCGCATGATAGAATTCTGCAAAATCAATTATTTGTTCTTTTCAAATACATTCTTCAGACAGCATAAGAGACGATTATACACATGGACTCACCATATGGAATAAACACGAATCAAATTGACCACATCTTTGGAAAGAGACAGTGGAAAAGCTCCAAATCATGAGTCAAAACAAGGCCAGGGGCAAATTGCAGAACAGACCATCAATTGCTCATATTCAAATTCAAACTGAAGCTGAAGAAAATGAAAACAAGACCATGAGAGCCAAAATATGACCTTGAATATATCCCACCTGAATTTAGAGATCATCTGAAGAACAGAGTTGATACATTAAACACTAAAGACCGAAGACCAGAAGAGTTGTGGGATGACATCAAGAACATCATACAGGAAGAAAGCAAAAAGTCATTAAGAAAACCAGAAAGAAGGAAAAGGTCAAAATGGATGTAAGCAGAGACACTGAAACTTGATTTCCAGCATAGAGATGCTAAAGCAAATGGAAAAAATGAGGATGTACAAGAGCTGAACATAAATTTTCAAAGGTCAGTTCGAGAAGACAAAGTCAAATATTACATCAAAATGTGCAAAGATCTGGAGCCAGAAAACCAAGAGAAGAATATGCTCAGCATTTCTCAAGCTGGGGCAACTGAAGAAAAGAATCAAGTCTTGACATTCATTATTGAAGGATTTTCTGGGCAAATTATTGAATGATGCAGAAAGAATCAAAAGAAGATGGAAGTATGGAAATGGTTGATGTTCAACCATTTCAAGTGGTAGTATATGATCAAGATCCAATGATACTGAAGAAAGAAGTCCAAAGTGCAACTTTGGCAAAGAACAAGGCACCAAGAATTGATGGAATGAAAATTGAAATCTTTCAAGAAAGTGAGGCGGCACAGGAGGCACTTACTCATCTCGGCCAAGAAATTTGGAAGACGACTATCTGGCCGACTGATTGGAAGAGATCCATATTTGTGTCCATTCCAAATAGAGGTGACCCAATGGAATGCGGAAATCATTGGACAATCTCTTTGATATCCCATGAGAGTAAAGTTTTACTAAAGGTAATGCAGAAACGGTTGCAAGCATACACTGACAGAGAACTTCCACAGGTTCAAACCAGATTCATAAGAGGACAAGGAATGAGGGAGGGGTATCATTGCTAATGTCTGATGGACCTTGGCTCAAAGCAGAGAATACCAGAAAGATATTTACCTGTGCTTTATGCAAAGGCTTTCGATTGTGTGGATCATAACAATCTATGGACAACATTGCAAAGTGTGAGTATTCCTGAAAATGGACCAAGAGGCAGTTATTTGAAAAGAACATGGGAACACTGTATGGTTTAAACTTAAGAAAGGTTTGTGACAAAGTTGTATTCTTTCACCATCTTTATTTAACCTGTATGCTGAGCAAATAATCCGAGAAGCTG
>NW_006408583.1:3754955-3757804 GCF_000296735.1 Chrysochloris asiatica
GTTTCTACTCATAGTAACCCTATGTCCAACAGAATGAAGCACTGCCCAATCTTGCATCATCCTCACAACCATTTCTGTGATTTAACCCATGGTTGCAGTCATTGTATCAATCCATCTCATGAGAGGTCATCCACTTTTTCACTGAACCTCTACTTTCCAGGGACTGGGCCCTTCAGATAGCATGCCCAAAGTATGTGAGACAAAGTCTCACCATTCTTGATTCTAAGGAGCATTCTGGTTGTACTTCTCCCAACTGAGATTTGTTTGTACTTCTTGTTGTCTTGTTCAGCACCATAATTAAAAGGCATAAATTCTTCTGTGGTCTTCTTTATTAATTTCCAGCTTCCATGTGCATATGAGATGACTGTAAATACCATGACAGGCTTAAAAGTGACATACTTGTTTATTAACACTTTAAGGAGGAGGTCTTTTGCAGGAGATTTGCCCAATTCTGTATGTCATGGTATTTGATTTTTTGACTGCTGTTGTGGAAATTAATGGTGGATTCAAGTAAAATGAAATCCTTGAGAACTTATGGAAGTACACTGTCACAGTTTTCTCCTGTGGAGCTCCCGGTGGGTTGAACCATCAATATTTCAATTAGCAGCTGGGGGCTTAACAGACTCTAACATCAGGACTCCTTTAGAAATGATATGTTGTTGTTGTTATTGGATGCCATCAAGTCAGTACCGACTCATAGGGACCCAATGTACCAAAGAACTGAACACTGCCTGGTCCTGGGCCAACCTCACAATTGTTATTTATGCATTCCATTCCATTTTTGATAATTTCCCATTTTCCTATATTCACACTTAGTATAGTCCATGGTCTGATTATTAATGGATGTTTACAGCTGTTTCTCTTCATTCTGAGTTGTGCCCCATCAGCAAATGTAGGTCCCACGGGCTTTACTCCCACGGCATCCTTCCATTTGCATCATCACAGTCAATTCTACTTTGAGGAGGCAGCTCTCCACCAGTCGCATCTTGAGTGTCTTCCAACCTGAGGGGCTCATTTTCCAGCACTATATCTGACAGTTTTTCTCTGATATTCTTAAGGTTTTCAGTGACTAAATATCCGGAAGTAGTCGGCACTCCTTCTTCCTAGTCAGTCTTTGTATGGAAGCTCACCTGAAACCCGTCCACCATGGATGACCCTGCTGGTATTTAAAATACTGGTGGCATAGCTTTCAGAATCACAGCAACTCACAAGCCACCACAGTAAGACAAACTGACAGCCTAGTGGTGAAGAAATTATATGTAGTAAGAGGTTTACAGCATTTTTTTTTAATTTTTTTTTTTGCTTGCTTCAGAGCAGGATTTTATGTTTCAGAGCATGTTTAATTTTACAGAATATTTGTTCAGAAAGTACAAAAGACAGACTTCATATACCCTCTTTCTCCATTGCACAGCTTCCCTTATTGTTACTATTTGCATTCTTATGGTACATTTATTAAAATTGATGAACCAATATTTATATGCTATTACTAACTAAAGTTCATAGTTGACATTAGGATTCACTTTTTATGTTGCATAGTCCTATGAGTTTTGAAACATGTTTAATATCATGGGTCCACAGGTTAATGTTTGGGCAGTGAAACGATTCTGTATGATCTGTAATACAGCAGATTTTAAATTGTGTTATCTCTCAGTGGGGGGATTACAAGATAAAGCCTATTAACTTTGACCTAGATACCTAACGTTAGCCTTTGAACATAAACTTATAAAAGCTTTATAATTTAAAAAACTTCACTTGGTAACTCCTTCCCTCCACCCTCCACCCTCCACCCTCCATCCTTCATGGAGCTCTCTATAAGAAATTACAACAAGAATAAAATCTAAGTGGTTAATATTTTGTTTAAGACATAACATTTGCAGTTCAAATGGTAAGTCAATTATGTGGAAGCACTCTTCTTTTTAAATTTTGCAATCAAAGAACCAAAATATTTAAATAAAGAAAATATTGGTTGAGGTGGCAGAGAGACTGTAAAAACTTAGCCACAGAAATGTCCCTTTTTAAAATTTTACCACAGCTTTTTACTAGACCTCAAAACATTTTCACACTCATTCCATGGCTAAAAATTCTGATTTACTTGAGTTCCTTGGATATTTGAGCCCAAATGAATCTTAAGTATGAATAACAAAAATAATTGCTGTAAACCTTCCCTCTGTTTTGGCTGGGAAAACCAGCATGCTCATACTTGGCATGATTTCCAAACATAATCTAATATACAAGCCAACTAATGCATTTGGCATTTTTCTGCACACACAATTTATTCAGCAGTGTTATAAAATAACTTTAAAAGTGGGTCCTTTGAATTTAGAATACTAAGGAAATAAACTGAAATATAATGGCAGTCTTACAGTTTTTTATTTTTAAATTAAAGGTGAAGTAGTCTCTTATGCTTTATTTTGTTAGAAATCTTCTGAACTAAAAATTTGAAAAAAGTTCTTGTATGTACTCAGTATCAGTACTAATGTTAAATTATAGCTGGGATAACATTATGCCAAATAATAACAGAGATTGTCATTCAATCCCATTCTAAAATCACTTGAAGGAAGACTTTTCTTCTTTAATTTGAATCAGAAGTCATAAAACCCTCTTGTTTGTTTGTATTGTTTGAGGATCACAAAGCTCATTTAATGTATAGAATTAGGAGATATGCAGCAGTTTAAGTATAATTTGTCAACTTATCACTGCTTACATTTTTATTTTTGAACTTCTTAGGATGTACCAGAGATACTGACAATATAATGTTCAACAAGAGACACATTATCCTTGACATCCCAGTTTGGTGTAGAAGATGGGTATTCATGTGTAATAGTATCAATATAAATATACAATTACTA
>NW_006408583.1:3759096-3761803 GCF_000296735.1 Chrysochloris asiatica
GTGGCAGCGGTAGTGAGGTTGGCCCAGGATCGAACATTGTTTCGTTCTGCTGTGCATGGGGTCGCTATGAGTCGGTTCCGATTCGATGGCACCTAACAACAACAACAAGATAAATGCACATTATGAAGGAAAAATACAGAATTCAATTGTTAACCAGGTAGCTGTCGTCTAAAGTTTTTGGCACAGACAAGTGAGAACCTCCAGTACTGCATCAGTTTGTTGGAAGATTTCTATTTGTATGCTGTGAATTCATGGAGTCGTGTTTTTCACTGATGCCATCAGTGCAGATTGGACTTCTTTAGCACCATCAGTTCTTGATCATCTACAACCTCTTGAAATGGTTAATTTCATCAATCATTTCTTTTTGGTACAGTGACTCTATGTATACTTTCCAACTTCTTTTGATGCTTCCTGCATCATTCATTATTTTGCTCATTTTGTTATTGTTGTAGTCAAGTGACATAGAGTCGGTTCTGACCCATAGCGACCTTGTATAGGGTTTCCAAGGAGCAGCTGGTGAGTTTGAACTGCCGACTGTGCGGTTCAAACCAACCTTGCAGTCTAGCGCATTAACCCGCAGCACCACATCAGGACTCCTAGTGGTGGTAGTGGTGTGTCATGGAGTCAATTCCAACTCATGGTAACCCACTGTACAGGGTTTCCTAGGCTGTAAACTTTATGGAAGCAGAAATTCTCATCTTTCTCCCATGGAATGGCTGGTAGTTTTGAACTACTAACCTTGAGGTTAGCAGCCTGACTCATAACCATTACGCTACCAGAGCTCCTTTCATTTTGACCATAGAATCCGTCAATATTTCAAGTTGAGTTTTGAATTTTTCATTCTTTCAACTTGAGAAATGTTGAGCATGTTCTTCCCTTTTGGCCTTCTAACTCCAGGTCTTTGCACATCTCATTATAATGCGTGACTTTGTCTTCCTAAGATGCCCTTTGAAATTTTCAGCTGAGCTCTTTTACATCATCATTTCTTCTATTTGCTTTAGTATCTCTATGCTAGAAAGCAAGTTTCAGAGCCTCTTCTGACATCCATTTTGGTCTTTGCCTTCCTACTTGTCTGTTTAATGACTTTTTGCTTTCTTCCTGTATGATGTTCTTGATGACATCCCAGAACTCCTGTGGTCTTTAAATGTTAGTGTCTAATGCATTAAATCTGTTCTTGAGATGGTCTCTAAATTCACATGGGATACGCTGAAGGTTATATTTTGGCTCTCGTGGACTTGTTTTAATTTTCTTCAGCTTCAGCCTGAACCTGCCTATGATTAATGATGGTGTATTCCACAGTCTGCCCCTGACCTTGTTTTGGCTGATGATATGGAGCTTTTCCATCATCTCTTCCCACAGATGTAGCCAATTTGATTTTTGTGTATTCCATCTGGTGAGGTCCATGCATATAAGCAAACTTTTATGTTGTTTTAAAAAAGTATTTGCAATGAGTAAGTAATTGGTGTTACAAAATTCTATCATACAATCTCCAGCATCATTTCTATCACCAAGGCCATATTTCCCAAGTACTGACCCTTCCTCTGTTTCCAATCTTAGTATTCCTATCACCAGTAATTATCGATACATCTTGATTGCATGTTTGATAGATTTCAGACTGAACAAATTGGTAGAATCCTTCAATTTCATCATCATTGACTTTAGTGGTTGGTGTGTACGTTTGAATAAAAGTGGCATTAGCTCCTTTCCTCTAGGAGAATGGATATTATCCTATCACAGGCAGCATTGTACCTCAAGATAGATCTTGAAATGTTCTTTTTGAGATGAATGAGACATGATTCCTCTTCAATTTGTTGCCTCTGGCATAGTAAGCTGTACGATTGATTCAAAACGGCCTATACCTGTCCATTTCAGCACACAAATGTCTGTAAATCTTTACAGGAACAGAAAGCCTCATATTTCTCCTAAAAGTAAGTTCATAGGTTTGAACTACAAACCTTCTACATTAACAGTCCAGTGTTTATCCTACATTGCCACAGGGCTCCTTAAACAATGAGTCTAGTCTGAGACAAATAAGTATACTGTTGTTAAGTGCTGTGGAATCAGTAGAACAGTATTTATTAAGAACCTACTATTTATTTGGAGCCCTGGTGTGGTGCTGGGTGATAAGCATGTACTGCTGACCACAAGGTTGGCAGTTCAAACCCACCATTCACTCCTCAGAAACCCTATTGTTGTTGTTGTTGTTAAGTGCTGTCAAGTCAGTTCTGACTAATAAGGACTCTAAATAAAGCTTTCAAGGAGCAGTTGGTGTTATCCTACAATGCCACACCAGGACTACTGGCAACCCTATCCAGGGTCACTTTGGGTCAGAACCAACTCAACAACACTTAACAACAACAAGCATTTACTTAGTCATATGCATACTAGACTAGAGAATTTTTTTCATTTTTAAAATGAAAAAATTGCGATCAATTTAATTCTGATTCATGGTAACTGCATGTGTATCAGAGGAGAACTGTGCTCCTTAGAATTTTCGTTTATTTTTTTCCCCAATATATGAATAGGAAACATTTTTAAAATTAACTTTTTAATGTGATCTGGATGAAAATGTACTGAACAAATTGGTTTTCCATTCAACAATTCATATATGATTTTTTGTGACATTGATTACAATCCCAACAATGCAACAGAATTCTTCCCATTTCCTCCCTGTACTTATAGGCTTCATCCATCCTTCTTTCCTATC
>NW_006408583.1:3763279-3768796 GCF_000296735.1 Chrysochloris asiatica
TTAGTATTATTTACCCTCTTCAAGCTATACCTAGATCCCTGTATCCCAGAGCCCTGTTGTTCCAAGGTTGAGTATGCATCACTATTTATCTCTGTAAAGTATGAACATTTTTAAAGTATAAACATTTAACACTTTGATTCATATTCTCAAAGAGCTACATGCTAGTCAAGTGAAAAAATAAGAATATAAGAATACTTCATATGAAACAAAAACAGCAATTATAGCTAGCATATGATTAAGTTAAAGTGTGCATTGATCCAGATGAAAGAAGGCATGGGGCACAGTTGCCCACCTGAGCCCAGCATATACAGCCAATCTGCAGATAAATGAGTTAAATAAATGCTTGTTGTTGAATGTCATTGTGATTTTGTAGATTTTTGTTATGCAGTAATGGTTAATCAAAGCACTGCAGATATCCAATTCTCTACAGAATTCTGAAGTTTACTTCCAAAATTTCTTTTGAATCTACCACCCCTTTCCATGACCACCCTAGTCTAAGAACCACCTTCCATCACCGGAACTACTGTAACCACTGTGCAGTTTGTCTCTCTGTGTCCATTTTCCTCCCTCCATTTTTTTCCCACACTGCACTTAGAGTGATCTTTTACATTTTAAATTGGGATATGATTCTGTCTTCTTAAAATCTTCCTACAGTTTCCCTTGAAATTTAGAATGAAATTTAGAATTCCAAATTTAGAAATTTAGAATTCCAAAAAATTTAAATGGCCTATAGGACCCCATATAATATGTGCCCTGGCTGCATATCTGGCTGCATCACAGTCCTCTCTTCCTCTAACTAGTCTATAGGCACACTGGCTTCATTTGCAGTTTTAAGGATGTGTCATCTGCCTTTCTTCTTTTGGATCATTGTATAGATTATCCATTAGCCTAAAATGTTCTTCTCCAAACTCCATTTGTTTTAACCTGATTGACTGCTATTTATCTTTCAAATTTTTATAAAAATATGGCTTAAAAAGCCTTCTGAGGCTACAGTCTATACTAACAACCCTCTAGTATCTGATCCCATGGAATACTGTATTTTTCCTTCATAACATGTATTAAACTTTAGTAATTGTATATTTATATTGATACTATTACACATTAATACCCATCTTCTACACCAAACTGGGATGTCAGGGATAATGTATATCTTATTGAACGTTGTATAGTCAGTATCTCTGGCACATCCTAAGTAATAGTAGGCTCTGAGTAAATAATAATTTAATTAGCTATTAGATATATTGGACTTATTCAGGCTCCTTTCCATATCCTGAAGTGCTTCAAAACTATCTGAAGCATTAAGACATTATTTTTTTATCTCTAGTCCTTTCTTCTTGGAAATTGGAACAGATAGCTTTATAAAGAAGAGTGTACTCATGTTCTTCTAGATATACTTTAACACTTTTGTGCTTTCTTTCAATTCACAATCTGTAAAAGAATGTAGGATAAATAATACATCTTATTTCATCATAAGGAATCTAGATTCATAAAGATTTCAAGCTTTAACCCACAAGAGAGTTTAGGGTTGGCATGCTGTTGTTAATGTTGTTAAGTGCTGTCAAGTTGGTTGCAACTCCTAACAACTTTGTATAGGGTCTCCAAGGAGTGGCAGGTGGGTTTTAACCACTGACCTTGAGGTTAGCAGTCCAGTGCTTATCATACAGCAACACACAAGGATTCCAGGACTACAATGTTGTTGTTGTTAAGTGCCGTCAAGTCAGTTCCGACCCACAGCGACCATGTGTAGGGTTTCCAAGGAGCAACTGGTGAACTTGAACCACCAACCTTGTAATTCAAATGGCTTTGCAGTCTGGTGCATTAACCTACAAAGCCACACCAGTGCTCCACCGAGACTGCAATGGTGGTGGTGGTGACTATGTACCGTGGAGTTGGTTCTGACTCATGGCGACCCTGTACTGGGTTTCCGAGGCTGTAAATCTTTACGGGAGCAGAAAGCCTTATCTTTCTCCCATGGAACGGCTGGTAGTTTCGAACTGCTGACCTTGAGGTTTGCAGCATGATTCATAACCACTAAGCTACCAGAGCTCCTTCAGGACTGCAATAGATACATAACATATCAATGGATAGATAGATAGATGATGGATACATGGATTACTAAACATGATACATAAGTGAATAGATAGGAAAGTAGGAATAGAGGGAGGAAGGAAGATAGATACTATAATTAGCTATTATTGTAGGGATGGAGGGAGGAAGGAAGATATATATAGTATTTAGCTAGTCCAAGTTAACTGATCTAGACAGGGCATGGTTGGGGCATTTAGAAGGGGTGGCTTTTCTCCCCCATGTTTCTCATTAATCTCATGGGAATAGTGGGCTAGCGATGTTCTCATGGATAACAAAATCTGAAAAGGGCAACAGATACATGCAAGTACACTTAAGGCCTATGTTTAGAACTGGTATGTTGTTACTTATCCTTTATTCTACTGGCCAAAGTAATTCACAATTGCTGTTATTGTTGTTGTTGTTGTTAGTCAGTTCTAACTCAAGAGTTGTTCTATGTAAAGCATATTCAAAGGTCAGAGAACTAGATATTGCCTCTTTATTGGGAGAAACTAGTCATATGACAAAGGGCAGTGTACAAGCAAGGATGAGGTTAAGGTTGGGACCCATATGCCATGTACTACAAAAGGTGTTGTTGCTGCTAGATGCTATCAGGCCAGCTCAAACTCATAGTGATCCACAGAACAAAACACTGCTCCGTCCTATGCCATCCTCACAATCATTCCCGTATTTGAGCCCATTGTTGAAGCCATCCTCATTCCCAAGGAGCATTCTGGCTGCATTTCTTCCAACCCATGTTCTTTTAGCAGTCCATGATACATTCGATATTTTTTGCCAACACCATAATCGAAAGATATTGATTCTCCTTTGGTCTTTCTTATTCATTGTTCAATTTTTACATGCATATGAGACTATTGAAAAAAGGCTATTTAAAAGGCTTAGGTCAGGTGAACTTCAGTCTTCAAAGTGATTTCTTTACTTTTTAAACACATTTGTGAGCTATTTTGCAGCAGATTGGCCCAATGCAATACATAGTTTGATTTCATGACTGTTGTTCCGATGGGATTGTGGGTCGGAGTAAAATGAAATCCTTGAAAACGTCAATCTTTTCTCCATTTATGTTTTGACATTTCTTATTGGCCCCCATTGTGAAGATTGTTTTCTTTATGTTGAGATGTAATTCATATTCAGGCTATAGTCATTGAGCTTCAAGTCCTTTGCTTTCAACAAACAAGGTTGTGTCGTCTGCATATTGCAGGCTATTAATGATCTTTCCTCCAATCCTGATGTGGAGTACTCCTTCAAGATCAGATTCTCAGATTCTTTGCTCAGCATACAGATGGAATAACTATGCTGTAAGGATACAACCCTAACACACACCTTTCTTTGTTTTAAACCATTTCAAAATTTCTTTGTTCTGTGTATAAGTTCTGTGTACAGGTTCTACCTGAGCACACTTAAGAGTTCTGAAATTCTCATTCTTCACAATGGTATTCATAATTTGTTATGATTCACATAATAAAATGTCTTAGCATAGTCAAAAGGTGAGGAAATGGAAATATCAATATAGAGTATATATGCACTGCTAACTATGGGCTAATGCATCAAACTGCAAAGTCATTTGAATTGCAAAGTCAGTGGTTCAAGCTTACCAGCTGCTCCTTGGAAACCCTATACAGGGTCGCTATGGGTCAGAATCAACTCGACAGAGCTTAACAACAACAACAACAATTAGATACAGAAATAATCTGGCTAGGGTATAAGATTTTAATAGAATTTGTAACAAATTCAATCACTATATCTTACTTTCTGTTGACCTTCAAAAAAAAAGCCATGCCATTTTGTGTTTATATTTTGGTTTGGTTTTCATTTATTAGATTAGTAAATTTATATTGATCACACTTGAGATCTGTGTTGGAAGAAACATAGCCAAATATTCCTTAGAAGCAAGAATAGAGAGATTTTGTCTCTCATATTTTGGATATGTTATCAGGTGGGACATGTCCCTGAAGAAGGACACCATGCGTGGTAGAGTGGAGGGTTAGTGAAAAAGAGGAAGCCCTCCAATGAGAGGAGGTGACACAGTGGCAGCAACAATGGGCTCAAATGGAACAGCAACTGTGCAGATAGAGCAGGACCAGCATGAGTCAGGTTCCACTCTGAGTCAGAACCAACTCTTTGGCACTGACTTGTCAGCACCTAACAATAATAGCAATTCTTGTTCCATTGTTCAAGTATTGATGAGCTAACCATTTTGGTTTCATTGTGTTTTAAATCAGAATAAAATCTACTCCAAAGTGTACTACTTGTCAACTTTAAATCATTATAATTTGCCATAAATTGTATATATATTTAAAGATCAACAGTAATTACCAATTACTTTCTTTTAAAAAATTGACTTTGTTCCCATGATGAATTTCTTTAACAATATGATTAAAATCTAGAAATGGAGATTGTTTAGTGCCATTTAACCTGACACAGTCAAGGTCCTGCATAGATCTTTGGTTTTCCCTTAATAATGTTATAAAATCATAATGGTCTGCATATTTTATTATTTCCAAAAATTAGATAACTGTATTATCTGTATCTGGATCTGGATTGTGTAAAAAATAATCTTCAATAGCAGTTTAACGTTTCAATAATAATTTTTTTGGATTTATTTATTCTGTTTTCAACACAAATTACTGTATGTTCAATAGCAAGGACGAAAGTCTTAGCAACCTGCATTAGATCATTTACAGAAGTATAATCCATGGATTGAGCCACAAAAACGTTTAAATTACACCATATGTGGTATTTAAAAGACAAATCAACAGAGGAGGCTGAGGGAAGAAAATACATAGAAGTTTTAGGATTTTAACCTCTGGGAATGTCAATTACAGTTTAAAGGAAAGTAAATGGCTATAATTAATACCTGTTAACTGCTTTTGCCCTTCAGGCTCACCCTGCCCAATGATGCATAATAATTAGAAAACATTTCATTACCAGCTGGCATGAAAGGATTAAATGTGTGTGAAAGAGCTTTGCACATGGTAAAGTTATGAAGCAAGGTAGCTGTTATTTCCATTATTAATATACAGTGATGTACCAAGTAAGCAGGTCATCTGAAAACTCACCAAAAAGCATTCAGTGATTGATAAGTTTTGAATGCAGTGTGTTCCCTGTAACTAAGGGGACATGTGGGTTATTCCCTCACACTAATCATCAAAGTAAAATTCAAATTTAACATTTGACTGAAAGTTATCCTTTTAATGTTGTGACATTAATGCCATGGATTCATTTTCAAATATAAATTCCTTACAGAATTAAATATACTTTCCCTACTGTTTTACATGATTTAAAGGGAAGGCAGACTTCCAAACAGTCCAATATATAAATCTTGGTCATGCTCATTTGCAGATTTAAAAACAAAATACAACAACTAATGATCAGGGTTGCCAAAATATTGTCTGTAGTCATATAATCTGGATATGTTGTTGTTGTTGTTGTTAA
>NW_006408583.1:3769781-3778085 GCF_000296735.1 Chrysochloris asiatica
CTCCTCAGAAATGCTATACAGGGTCACTTTGAATTGGAACCCATGGAACAGCTCTTAACAACAAAAACATTGACTTAATGGAGTCTTGGTGTGGCCCTGAAGGATCAGTACAGAACTGCTAACCACAAGGCTGATGGTTCAAACCTACCAGTGGCTCCTTGGAAACCCTATACAAGGCCACTAGAAGTCAGAACTGACTCAATGGCACTAAGCACAAACAACATTGACTTAATTGTCAAAACTGAGTGTGATGGGCTTGCTCCTTCCAATCATCTGTCCACCCATTCGTCAAGTACTTTCAATGCACCAAGCATTTCCTAGAAGCTGGGGATGCAGGGCTGGACAAGTCGCACTCCTTGCCTTGCAAAACTTTATATCCTAGTGGGAATAACAAGCTACATATGTTTTAAATAAACCATTGTTTTAATGGAAAATAAATCTGCCTGGGAGAAGGTAGAAAGTCTTTGATCTGAAGCTTGATGGACGCATTTTCAGAAGTTTACTAGGCATTTAAAGCAGTGATATGAGAGAATGTGCTGACTGGGGATGGGGAACAACAGGTGGTTGCATGCGGTCGGAAAGTAAAGCACATGGATGGTACTATATGGAAAAGTCAGAAGTCAGAGCACCATTTCTTTTATTCAGGTGTTGTTGTTGTTGTTAAGTGCCGTCGAGTCGGTTTCGACCCATAGCGACCCTGAATAGGGTTTCCGAGGCTGTAAATCTTTACGGGAGCAGATCTCCTCATCTTTCTCCCGCGGAGCAGCTGGTAGTTTCGAACTGCTGACCTTCCGGTTCGCAGCCCGATTCGTAACCACTACGCTACCAGAGCTCCTTTTATTCAGGTATAAAAGGTAAAAGAGTAATTGGTCTTTTCCTGGTACTTCTGGACAACATGTTGGAAAAATAAAAGCAATACTAGAAGGGTATGGGTAACAGAATATAAAAATAAGTAAAAACCTTTGCAGTTGTGAAAACTAGAATTTCATCCACCTGTTAGAAATTTCTGTTAGAAACAACACAGATGGAACAAGACACAAGAACCAGATCAATGGCAAGAAAGGAGGGGCAGTTCTAACTGGATCTCACTATATAACTTTGGGCTGAGAAAGGCTAGAGAGGGTTAAGTTAAGGCCATAGGAAGGAGCCTGCTTATCAGAGTATTGGACAAAGAAGGCCAGATCAGGGCTGGAATGGCAAGTGACTTCATTTCTCAAATGGACAAACAGAAGGAAGAAAACCATAATATTTACAGAGAACTGGATTTCAGAAAGGGAGAGTGACTTGATGATTTAGAAGCAATGATTTTTCCATTTAAATCAATGAGCATCTAGATACAGGAACACAATGCAAGGAAAGTTTGGGTCTGTTCTCATTAAGATTCAAGAAACCATCGCAGTTTCTGATATAGTAAGCAGTCACAAAAAGATTGTATTCTGAGATCAGGGAAGAGGATAAAATTGCAATTGTAAAATTAGCAAGTACTCTGTATATGATGCATAGCATACATAGTATTTGCTAGTATATAATGGAGTCCTGGTGTGGCGCTGTGAGATAATGCCTTGGAATATAAGGTCAGTTTAAATCTCAAAATATGCAGGTCAAACTCACCAGCTGCTCTTTGGAAACCCTATACAGGATTGCTATGAGTCAAAACTGACTCAATGGCACTTAGCAACAACAATATAATAGGCATCCTGGTGTGAAGCTGTAGGAAAAGTAATGGGCTGCTAACTGTAAGGTAAGCGGTTCAAACCCACCAACCTTCCTTCAGAAACCCAATATAGGGTCTCTATAAGTTGGAACCAACTCTACAGCACTGAATAATAACAATAAATATAATAAACAACAGGCCCAGAAACACAAACAATCCAATTAAAAATTATGCCACAAGCCTAGAAAATTTCTGAGCTAAAAATTAATTGACAAATAAATATATGCATAATGAAACAGAAAGGAAGAGGGCATCTATGTGTAACGGGGGGGGGGGGAGGAACTAAGGGAGGACATCTATGTGTACTGGAACTAACAGAGCAAGCATATAGATACATTAGGGTTGCTATAGGGTCACTATTAGTTGGTCAGTTCAATGGCAGGAGTTTAGAGATACATTAAAGAAATAGATGGAAAAGTTCTAGGATGAAGCAAGATATGACTCTTCAGAAAAATGAACTTAGTAAATACTAGTAAAAGGCCAAACCCTAGATACTGTATTTTTAAAGGTTGATAATTATCATCCCAGAGAAAAAGAAAGCAATATGTTACCTTAAAAACACAAAAAAGGGAATCACATTAGAATCAGACTTCTCTTCTCCCATGTAAAACACCAGGAAACAATGGCTTAGGAAGGCATTTATTTTGAAACTGAAATGTCAAGACTGGTCAATTTGTCTTGAATGTTCAAAAGTAACTGAAAATTCTCTTTGACAAGAAAAACTTGAAAAGTGTGACATCTATGTACTATTGTAAAGAAGTTGCTCAAAGACAAGTTCTAAGAGATAAATCCAAATAAAAACTTTATACAGGGAAATTTCAGAATACCGGAACTTGCTGCTATTGTTGTGGGGTACCTTCCAGTTTGTAGACTCATAGTGACCCCATACACAACAGAAGAGAACACTACCTGGTCCTGTGCCATCCTCACAATTGTTAAACTTGAGTCCATTATTATTGCCACTGTACCAATCCATCTCATTAGGGGTTTTCCTCTTTTTCACTGACCCTCTACCAAGCATGATATCCACCTCCAGGGAGTGAACCCTTCTGATAACCTATTATAAATATGAGAGACGAAGTTTCACCATCCTGGCTTCTAAGGAGCAGTCTGACTGCACTTCTTCCAAGACAGATTCATTGTTCTTATGGTAGTCCTTGGTACTTCCGGTGTTCTTCTTCAACACCATAATTTAAATGCATCAGTTCTTCTACAGTGTTCCTTATTCATTGTCCAATATTCATGCATATGCCGTTATTCTTGCTGTTAGGTGTTATCAAGTCTCTTGTGGCCCATAGCAACCCTATTTACAACAGAACAAAATACTTCACAGTCCTGCCCCATCCTCACAATGACTACAATTGATCCCATTGCTACTGCTGTGCCAATGCGTCTCACTGGAGAGTCTTCCTCTTCTTCACTGAACCCCCACTTTACTAAGCATGATGCCCTCCTCCATGAACTGATCCCTCCTGATAATGTGTCCAAAGCATGAGATACCATGGCTTGGGACAGGCAGACTTTACTCTCCAAACTGGTATCTTTGCTCCTTAACATTTTAAGGAAGTCTTTTGCAACACTCACCTGTCAGTCTGTCTTATGTGGTAGCTTGTGTGTTGCTGTGATACCGGAAGCTATGCCACCTGTATTCTAAATACAATCAGGGTCATCATGGTGGACAGGTTTCAGCAGAGCTTCCAGACTAAGACAGATGAGGAAGAAGGAGAGGCAGACCATTTCTGAATGGTTAGCCACTGAAAACTTTATTAATAACAGTGGAGCAGAACTGATGGTGATAACATAATCCAATTAAGTGAATTTTTTTAAAGTATAAATATGATTAGTCTTACAATTAACATGTAATTATTACTATGACTCTAAAATGTCTCATATATCTTCAAATAGCATCTGAAATGAGTTCCTTGCAAGAAATAACACTAATTTGGGTTAAATCCAGATACCATCCAGAATATATGAGAGGAGAGAGATTGAACAAATGGCATTATAATGCATTGATGTTCTCATCACATAAAAGATATATCATTAAATAATATTTTACTCTTCATATTCATGATTATAGAAAATATATTCAATTCAAAGTAGTTTCCAAACTTTCTTACAATGAAAATGCATTACTTATACCATCAAAAAAAAAAAGCACTGTATTTATAAAGAAACTAAAAAAATAACCAAGAAAATATTGGTATAACTCAGTTTTTTAGTACATCCAAATGCTAATAATCTGCTAGCACTTTTGAGTATCTTGAGATTTTCCTCTCTGCTTTTGCATTACCAAACACTACACGAATAAATCTTAGAAGAGTTCTGAACACCATATGGCTTTTTTTCTTTTTTTACTATCCAGGTTGTAACTTTTCCAAAAGAATAATTTCTGTGCTTCCCTCCACTACCACCACCACACTTACCCAAATCCATACACTCATGAGAGTACTTCAAAAAGTTTGTGGAAAAATCCATTATCTTTTCATTCCATTTCCCACGAACTTTTGAAGCACTTTGCTATGTACATTTACGTGTGTGCTTAAATTAAACATTGTTGTTAAATGCCATTGACTCAGTTCTGACTCATAGTGACCCTGTACTGGTTTTCAAGGAGCAATTGTCAGTTATAAGCACTGATAAGTGGTTAGCAGCCCAGTACCTATCCTATAGCTCCACAGCAGGGCTCCAAATTAAGCCTAACTGGAGATAAAGGAGCCTTGGTGGAACTCTTCTGCTAATGACAAGATTGGCAGATTTCAATCCAACAGTCACTCCATCATGGGAGACAGTCCCCTTCTGTTAAAGTTTACCACCTTGGAAGTCCGATAGAGTATTTCACCTCTGCCCTATAGTGTTGTTACGGATAGAAACTAATCAATTCTACCAACAACAACAACAAAAAAAAATTGGTTCCGGTTGAAGATTAAAGAGCAACTTTGAGAATCTATCATGTATCCTTATAAAGACAATGTTCTATCAAAAAAAAAAGGAAGGGAGGGAGGTAGGAAGGAAAGGAAGGAAGGAAGACAAAGCTGGTAAAGGCAAAACTATAGCGAATGAAATATTAAGGTATTTTATAGCTTTAAGTAAGTGAGGCAGTGATGGGGTACAATGTTTATACATGGTGATATATACAACTGTATAGAATACACCCCTTGAGACCTTAGGTCTTATTTTTGAAAACCAATTATAGTTAGTTAGGAAATGGTACTTCTTTCTCTGGGAGCTGGAAATTGCTACCTACAGCAATGTCATTGAATGACTTATGAAATCAAGGCCTTAATGTAATCTGTATCATAATTCTTCCCAGAGGTACTACTTTAATTTGTTTAAGATGTTAAATACAAGGTCATAAGTAAATCAGTTGTCTCTGTCTATTCATCACTTACCCATTAATCTAGCCTAAAACACATTTATTTTATAAAGGAAGAAACTGAAGTTTAAAAAATAAACTACAGCTCTGAACCTTAGTTTTCACTAAGTCTGTAAAGTTAAGATGTTGGATTAAATGACCCCTGAGTTCCAAATCCTGTAATTTTACCATTTGGTCACCTCGAGCTATAGAGTTCAGTGAAATAGCACTTAAACACTTAGATTTTTAACTAGTCTAATTTTAAGCTTCATTTGAAAAACCAGTAATAATAGGATTTCCTATTCTATTTTCTTCTTCTATAAACAAGGCACAGTGGTATCTGAAATCAAAGAAACCTACAAGAAGTTCAACCAACTTGTTTAAATTTGCAGCTGACAATTTGTCCAAACATCCAAATTTAAAGTATAAAGAAGTAACTAGAGTTTCTGTAGAGACTAAAGAAAAATCATTCTAACCATAAATACAGCATGTATGATGGGGTTACAAAAAGTTCACAGAAAAGTGAATTAGAAGATAAACATGGCAACTCTCCATCACATATATTTTGTTTTATCATGTTAGTGTCAGACATGTTTTCACTTGTATTTCAGAAGCATTTTACACAGTAATTCATCTAAACTGCTGTACCTGGGGATTCTATTACATTCATGACCATCTACTGTACTGAGAAATAGAACTAATGTGTATTTTCCTTAAAGTAAACTGACAGATACCAGGAAAAGTTGACTTTCTACCTGCTACCTCCTATAACTTGTCGGCACCCACATTAACTCCAATCACCTAAACACCATCTGTTATAACACTTGTGTTAGTAAGATATCAAGTTGAACAGTTGAGACGTGTTATTTTTATAATCCAATGTTAGGCTTTTAAAATTAAAAATAATTAAAGTAGATCCTGAATGTAAGCTTTACCAACTGAGACCAAGTTAGATTTTAATGTCCAGTGGCCTGACTTGTATAAATGTGGGATAGCTACAAAGCAAGAACAAGATGAGATACTTCAAAGCTCAGCCTTCTTTTTATTTGGAAAATACATAGAATTAGCAGCTTCAAGGAAAGCAAGAACTTTTAGAAACTAGATTTATTTTATAATACTCATGTTGGAAATCTGGAAATAATAGAAAGACACAAGAAATGTTTCCTTCTTCCTGTTTGTCTAGAATCCATCAACATGGATTTTGTTCTTGATTCTGCAAATGAGTGTCCATCTACTTATTGAAGGTCAAGTAAACAAAGAAGTACGATCTAGGATAAAATGTGCCAGAACTACTGGAGTTCAAATAAGAAGATTTAGGGACTAGTTCCTAGTAGTTAAGTCTAAATTATTTGAATTCAAAACAAAAGCAAATGCAGGCTCTTGTTTCAACTCAAAATTCTGAAACTTAATCTCGTTTACCCTTATCAGTGTGCAAGGCACCCACTCGTGACAAAATATTCAGATATTATTCTTCAAGATGAAAGAACTATATCCAGTCAGACATATTCAGAACCAAAAGTTGACTCATTTTAGTCCTCCTTGGTCATACTGTTTTAGCTGTTGTTATTGTTGTTGTTAAGTGCCACTGAGTCAATTCCAACTCATAGAGACTCTGTATAGGGTTTCAGAGGCTTTTTAAATCTTTGAGGGAGCAGAACGCCTTCTCTTTCTCCTGTGGAGCAGCTGGTAGACTCGAACCACAGACCTTATGTTTCACAGTCCAGTGCTTATTGTATGGAGTCATTGTTTGTACTGATCAATAAATAAATGGATGCTAGGTAATAGCTGGACTGTTAACAACAAATTGTAAATTCTGTGACTATGATACCAAGCCTATTGTAAATAAATTAACTTTCTACAAATAAGTTTAAAAACTACAGTGACTCCTACCTTAAAACATTATTTTTTCCTTTATGAAGAAATTATTTTAAATACTTTCAATGAGTACACAAATATATTGATGTGACTTCAATTATTTATTTGATATTGTAAGTGTTCCTTATTCTACATGGAATTTAAGAAAATCGTTTACGTTATATAAACCAAATGCATTATTAACTAAATATAAATAATATACTGAAACCCAGATTGAAACTGAGCTTCTTTCTTATCAGAGAAAAGCTTCCTCCTAACCCCTGTGGATACAGGTTATGCTTAGCGGGAGTAACAGTCAAAGACTCAGAAGGCACTTTCTCAGATGGCCTAGCAGTCAGAATGACTAAGCTAATTCTCTTGCTATAATGTCTGCAATTGATGAAATGCTTACAGAGAGTCAGTGGGAGAATTCAGACTCTTCGTTTTTTTCCATCTCCAAATCATAATACGAACTCATTGCTGGTTCTATTCAGTTCACATTTACTAAAGACCTGTCATTTTTCTAGCATTTTCTAAGGTGGCAGGGATTCAAAGCAACATCAAATACAGATCTTAGAGTTTAAGGCCTATGACATAAGTCCTAACATCCTGAAATTCTGAGTTTTAGCACAGAAAATTCTGATTCCTAGGGACTTCTCAGTCCCAAGCAAGCAGAAACAGTTGGAGGTACAACTAGCAGAAGATTACAGACTTGACAAATTAATTCTCTCCAATACATAGTACTTATTATAGTATCATGTATCGATTATTTATTTGGGACTTGCAAAATAGCACCACTTTGAGGCTAGATATAGCTCTGTCTGAAGGTAGGATGGATATTCCAATGACAATCATCAGAGAACAGTGAAGTCATCACATAGCTAAAATGCAAAGGACATGCCTTCGGACATATAGGATCAATTCCTGTTTCTTAGTGACTTCTTAGAACCAGTTCTCAAGTAAAGTGGGAGCAGAGCCATGTTAACTTGGAGGAGATTTAGAATTGCAAGAAGATTTCTTGGATCTTATGAGGTGGGAAATTTCCACTTGAAAGGAAAAGCAGACCAGCTTGGAGTGGCTAGAAGAACAGAAGATACTTCTTGAAAGAAAGACCGACAGGAAAAATACAAAACAATAATGGCAGTCCAACTGATTACTACAAGAACAAGCAAGATGCTCATCCAGGAGACATCAAGGCAAGCGGTTGGGTCCCCTAAAGGCAAACCTCCTTCCAAGACTAAGACTCAATGGGAATACATGAGCAGACATGTGCTCTGACTGGTGACCATGTTCGTCACCGATAATGAAAAGTGAGGGAAAAACAGCAATGAAGCTGTGAGCTAAGTCCAACCATGTTCAATCGACTCCTATGAACCCAGGT
>NW_006408583.1:3778372-3808385 GCF_000296735.1 Chrysochloris asiatica
AGGGATGGGCAACTTGGACATTGGCTACCCAAAATGGGGAGGGCTACAAAGGCAAGAAGTGACTGGCTTACAAGCTTTCAAGAGGGAGCCTAGATCCAGAGGGTGATGAGGAAGGTAGAATTTTCACTGAGTAGTATCCAATCTGTCTGGGCGGGACTGATGAAAGGAGATGGGGATAGCACTCATGTGGTACAATAGTGAATAATTATTATCAGGACTGAATGTGAGGATTGGAAATGTAAAGGTTTTGTAGCAAAAGGAGGGGAGTGGTTGAATTTGCAGGTCAAGAGCGGAGGTCCCTGGGACCATCAAGAGAGAAGTACAGGACCCTATCCAGAGAAGCAGTGATGCCAGAGATGGAGGCAGAGATGAGGACATGGAGAGATGGAGCGACTGGGAACTCTAGACCCAGAGAGGGAGAGGGGCTGTGTGCTGACGACCCGGGGGGGGGCAGGTTTATAAGGTATAACCTTTGGTTGGTCGATGATGCATGGAGGGGATTGTAACCATGGCAATGTATTGATATATGATAAGATGAATGTAAAGCTAATGTTCTCCCATGTAAACTATCACATAATTCACAATAAAACATTTTAAAAACAAAAAGACTTCCTTGGATAGACATAAGCAGCAATCTCTCTTGTAAATCCCATTATCTAGTTTAAACCTTTTGATGTAGGCTTGTTTAAGAATATTAGCCTTGTTTTACTTGTTAATTGCTATGGAAGGTCAGTGGTTCTGGTCTTTTCTTTCAACATGTACCATTTTGAAAAGCTGAATTTTTTTTTAAAGCTGTAGACTTTCTCCCCCAAAAAATACACGTTACATAATTACATCATATATAAAAAACACATTTTATCATGCCTAAACACTCAAAGAAGTTTTGGTGTGGCATTATAGGATAAGAATTGGACTGCAAGGTCAGTTTGAATGGCAAGGTTGGCGTTCCTCAGAAACCCTCTACAGGGTAGCTATGAATCAGAACCAAATGATGACACTTAACAACAACAACAAACAATCAAAATACGGGGAAGTCACAAATATATGGAAATTACACAACATACTCCTAAACAGCCAATGGGTCAAACAAACAGCCATGAAATTAAAAAATGCTTTAAGATAAATGAAAACAAAAACACAGCATGACATAATGTGTGGACTATAATCAAAGCAATGCATAGAGGGAGATGTATTGTTGTAAATGCTTATATTATAAAAGAAATTTCAAATTGATAACTTTAACTTCTACCTTAAGAAACTAGAAAAAGGATAACTAGACAAAACACAAGCGTAAGTAAATAATATAATATAAATGAATGTGAATCAAAAAACAGTAGAGAAAAATCAATGATACAAAAAGTCTGTTCTTTTAAAAGATCAATAAAACTGAGAAAACTAGCTATTTTGACCAAGAAAATCAGAAAAACCATTAAAAATTTTTAAGTGATAAATGGAAGAGAAAACATTCTTACTATCATTGCAGAAAAAAAAAAAAAAAAAAAAAAACTGTAAGGAAATATGATACACAATTGTATACCCGCAAATCAGGTTGTTGTTATGTGCTGTGGCATCGGTTCTGACTCATAGCGACCCTGTACAGGGTTTCCGAGGCTGTAAATCTTTACAGGAGCAGAAAGCCTCATCTGTCTCCCGCAGAACAGCTGGTCGTTTCAAACTGCTGACCCTGAGGGTTGCAGCCAGATTCCTAACCACTCTGCTATCAGAGCAAATTAGGTAACCTATTTGAAATTAACAAAATCCTCAAAGCTGAGTCAAAATGGAATAGAAAATCTGAATAGATCTTCAGCAATTAAAGAAATCGAACTAATAGAAAAATGTTGAAACTTCCAAGACACAAAAGCTGAGGTTCCAAAGTCTACATAGGTGTATTCTACTCAATGTGTAAAGAAAAATTAACATCAATACTTGAAAAGCTCTTTCAAAAATAAAACAGGAAAGAATTTTCCCGAAGTGATTCCATTAGGACACTGTTATCCGACTGCTAAAACCAGACAAAGACATTGCAAGAAAAGAAACTTCAGACCAAATCCCTTATGAATACAGACATATGATTTCTCAACAAAATACAAACAAGCAAATCCAACAACATATAAAAAATGTTTATATACCATGAGCAAGTAGGATCTATCCCAGGAATACAGCGTTGGATTAATATATAAAAAACTATCAGTGTTATACCTGTTACTGATAGAATAAAGAAAAAAAAACACGTTATAATCTCCAAGTTGTTGTTGGTGTTATGTGCCGTGGAGTCGGTTCCGACTCATAGCAACCCTGCACAGGGTTTCCGAGGCTGTAAATCTTTACAGGAACAGAGAACCTCATCTTTCTCCCATGGAACAGCTGGTAGTTTCAAACTGCTGACCCTGAGGTTAACAGCCCGATTCGCAACCACTATGCAACCAGAGCAAGAGACAGAAAAAAAAAATTTACGAAAGAGTTCTATAAAATCCAACACTCTTTCATGATAAAAACATTCAACAAATTAAGAAAAGAAGAAAAATGTCTCAGCCTGATAGAAGGCATCTATGGAAAATGCACAACTAACACCATACCAAAAGGTAAAAGATGAAAGTTTTCCACCAAAGATCAGAAACAAGTCAAGAATGCCCACAGTCACCATTTCTATTCACCATGGACATGGAAGTATAACCAGGCAGGGAAGGAATAAAAGACATTTGGCTAAAGCAAATGATATGCTCTTGCATATTAAAGTGTTAATCCACACACAAAATAAATTAGTAGTCTAATAAATGTGCTCAGCAAGATTGCAGGATACAAAATCAAGATATAAATATCAGTTTTATTCCTATATTCTAGCAAAATCTGAGATCTGAATGCACACTCAGAAAATGATATTGCAAATCGAAGTCAGTTTACAGTAGGCTCAAAAAAGAAAAAAATTGTTTAGGTATAATTAAACAAATAGGAACATGATGCCTTTGTAGGTAGTATAAGCACTGGACTGCAAACCACAAAGTTAGTGGTTCAAGCCCACCAGCAGCTTCATGGGAATAAGATAGGGCTTTCTGTTCCTGCAAAGATTTACAGTCTCGGAAACTCTATACAGGGTTGTTATAAGTCAGAACCAACTCAATGACAAATAGCAAAAAAGCCAATTGAACAAATATTGACCAATTAACTGGTGCACCAGTTAAGCATTCAACTGCTAACCAAAAAGTTGGTGGTTAGAACCCATCAAGCCACTCTGCTTGGAAGAAAGACTTGGTGGTTATTTTCATAAATATTGTTGTTTTTGTTAAGTGTCATGGAGTCAGTTCTGACTCATAGCAACCCTGTATAGCGTTCCCAAGGAGTGACTGATGGGTTTGAACAGCCGACTTTGTGGTTAGCAGTGCAGTACTTATCCTACAGCACAACCCTAAAAACCCTAGGGGCAGTGGTACTCTGTTGCAGTGGGTCTCAACTAGATGGCATCCACCAACAGATCAATGTTCATATAATGAATTCTACATACGCTGACCCTGCTCTGACTTGCTGAATAATTACTCTCGTCCTACATTGCCGCTGTTAAGTGTCCTTGGAAACTTGCTGGTAAGGAGCTCTGGTAGCGTAGTGGTTACGAATCAGGCTGCTAACCTCAAGGTCGGCCGTTTGAAACTACCAGCTGTTCCATGGGAGAAAGATGAGGCTTTCTGCTCCCATAAAGATTTGCAGCCTCGGAAACCCTGTGCAGGGTCACTGTGAGTCAGAACTGACTCCACAGTACTTAACAACAACGTGTCCTTGAGTAGGTTCTGACTCAAAGCAACCCTGTATAGGTTTTCTGAGGAGCAACTGGTGTGAGTTTGAATTGCTGACTGAGTTCCAGTGCTTATCCTACAGTGCCACACTGTTGTTGTTAAGTGCCGTCTAGTTGGTTCCAACCCATAGTAACCCTGTGTAGGGTTTCCAAGGAGCACCTGGTGAGCTTGAACTGCCAATCTAGCAGTTCAAACCAACTTTGCTGTCCAACACATTAACCCACAGCGCCACACCAGGACTCCTATATTGCATGTAAGAAAAAAGTTGCTGCCAATTGGGTTTGAGGCATCCTTGAGGACCGATAACAGTGCTATAACCTGGGTAATTCTCTAGAATTAAGGCCTTGGTTTATTTTATGTCCTTTCTAAAGTATTCATTGATCCTTCTCCCACCCCCAGGCTGGATAAGATGTTCTTTTCTTCCATGATCCCAGAGCACTCTCATTCCAATATTTTATTCACTGCCTGTTTATTATCTTCTCCACCACTAGACTACAAAATCCATGAGCACACAAGCTATATGTTACTCATTCTGCACCCCAAAGGCCTACCGTAAAGCCTGACACTTGGTCAGTATTCAATAAATGCTATTGAGCAATGAAATGTGCTGCTTGCTATCTCATTTTTAACCCTAACTTATCTCCCATCCTGACAGATTCACACATAAGAGTGGCAAAATCCTGTAGTAGTCATAATCAGATGGTGCAGATTCAAGCATTGAGTGTCTAACTCAGTTTCTAATTTTGCAGGTAATCGTGACTTTTGTGTTGAGTCTTTGGAAGGCACCCAATTGGACTGTCCTAGCAACACCTTGACCTCCTTGCATTTCATTCAATTCTAACTTCAGTCCTATGGACTGGCATTTTGTGGTTTATTCCATTATTGATTTACTGGTGGTGCTTCTAGAACAGCAAAATATTTTTCTTGTTAATGGGTGGTCAAAAACAATCATATTTTCCACTAATCATCTGCTTCAAATTTTTTCTACTATGGTAATTTATTATGCATTGGGTCAAAATACATAGAAGCGCATTTCTACTAAAATATACTCATAATAAAATTTAATGAGAAAATTCCATTTCATATACACTAATTCAATTTCCAGTTCTTCTGGAAAATAAACATTCTATAAAATAATTAATACTTATAATGTTGTTATTAGCTAGTTCCAACTCATAGCAACCCTATGTACAACAAATCAAACGCTGCCCAGTTCTGCCCTATCCTTACAACCACTGTGAGACTTAAGACCATTGTTACAGCCACTGTGTCAGTCCATCTGGTTGGGGTCTTCTTCTTTTTTGCTGACTCTCTACCAAGCATGATGTCCTTCTCCAGATACTGATAACCTCCTGATAGTATGTTCAAAGAATATGAGATGAAATCTTTCCATCTTTGCTTCTAAGGAACATGCTGACTGTATTTCTTCCAAAATAGATTTGTTTGCCTTGGCAGTACATGGTATATTTATTATTCTTTGCCAACACTATAAATCAAATGTATAAATTCTTCATCAGTCACCCATATGCAATGTCCAGCTTTTGCATGCTTATGAGGTGATTGAAATACTTATAATACATGAACTGAATTTATAATGGTACCTATGCTGGATTCAGAAGAGGATATGAAATGAGGGATATAATTCCTAATGTTAGATGGATTGGGGCTGAAATCAGAAAATATCAGAAAGATGCTTACCTGTGTTTAACTGACTGACTATGCAAATTCAATCAACTGATCATAATGAAGTGTGGATAGCATTGAGAAAAGTAACATTCAGAACATTTAACTGCTCATGCAGACGTTTTACATAGACTAAGAGGAATCTTTTTAACAGAACAAGGGATATTGAATGACTTAACATTAGGAAATATGTGCATCAGGGATCCATTTATCTTTCACCCTATTTATTTAATTTGAATGCTGAACAAATAACCCAAGAAGCTGAGAGAAAGAATGAGGCATCAGGATTGGAGGAAAACTCAACAACAACCTGTAATATGCAGGTGACACAACTTTGCTTGCTGAAAGTGAAGACAACTTGAAACACTTACTGATGAATATCAAAGAGCATGTTTCTCAGTATGGATTATGCCTACAAAAAAAAGTCTTCACAAGTGGAGCAATAAATGAAGAGATTGAAGTTATCAGGCAAATCCGGGAAAGACCTCTTTAAAATGTTAACAAACAAGCACTTAACCCAAGCTTTGGTATTTTCAGTTGCCTCACATGCATACAAACATTGGACAATGAATAAGGAAGTTTAAAGAGGAATCAATGCATTTGAGTTATAGTGTTGACAAAAAGTACGTTGAAAGAACCATGAACTGCATGAATAACAAACAAATCCGTCTTGAAAAAAGTACAGGCAGAATGCTCCTTAGAAGCAAGGACAAGTAAGACTTTGTCTCAAGTATTTTGGACATCTTATCAGGAGCAACCAGTCTCTGGAAAAGAATGGAGGGTTACCAAAAAAAGAGGAAGACTGTCAACCAGATGGACTAATACAATGGCAGCAGCAATGGGTTCAAATATCACAGCGATTGTGAAGATGGTGTTGGACTGGGTAGTGTTTCTTTATGTTGTACATAGAATCGTTGATTCAAAACTGACTTGATAGCACCTGACAACAACTTTTCAATTGTAACAATATTTATATTAAGATCATCATAGCACTAGTAGATAAAGTAGATAGAGTCCTGGTGTGTCAGTATAGAATTAACTGAACAGCTCACCTCAAAGCCAGAAGTTCAAACCGACCATCTGGCCTCAGAAAAGCTATAAAAGTTCTGTAAGTTGGAACTGAAGACCAAAGAAGACTGATGCATTTGAGATACGGCATTGGAGAAGAACATTAAAAGTACCATGGACTGCCAGAAGAACAAACAAATCTGCCTTAGAGAAAGTAAGCACAACCAGGAAAGTGAAACTTCATCTCTCAGACTTCGAATATACTATTAGAGGGACCAGCCCCCAGAGAAGAACATCATGCTTGGTAAAGTGGAGAGTCAGTGAAAAAGAGGAAGCACCACCCCCCACACACACCATGAGATGAATTGTCACAGTGACAGTAGCAATGGGCTCAAATTTAACACCAATTACGAGGCGCTGGATCAGGCAGTGTTTCGCTGTGTTGTACACACCGTTGCTATGAGTCTGAGTTGACTCAACAGAACCTAACATCTACATGAGTCAAAACTGACTCCACGGCATTTAACAACAGTAGACAAAATCTATCTCTTTCATTGGTTATGTTGCTCCATAAGTTAATGAGTTCATACTTTTAGTTATCACTCCATTAACTTCTGTTTTGTAAAGCAAACCACAAAATTCATCGCATAAAAACTGAGCATCTCTCCAATGCCATTGTTAAAAGTTAATTTCTACTCCTTTTCCTTCGAGTTGCTGGTTAAAGTGACTATGTCTAGAATTTTCTCAAGAACTTTTAAACACACTACAGGAGTTAAGTTTGCATCTCAATATTTTTCTTAAAGGAGTTCATTTTGCTTTATCTATTTTCTCGATCACACGTCACCTCCCAAACTGCTGCCTGTTTTGAATTGCAGATGAAAAAGCCAAGGAGCAGTGGCTGGAAGTGCATGAGCTCCCTCTTGTGGGTCTTGGAATTTCCTTCCGAAAGTGGAAGTGCTGGTCTGAAGTCCAGGTTTGTTGATGTTGTTAAGTGCTGTCGACCAATAGAAACCCTGTAGTATAGGGTTTCCAAGGAGCAGTTGGTGAGTTTGAACCACCGACCTTGCAGTTCCAAAAGGCTTTGTAGTCCGGCGCACTAACTCACAGTGCCACACCAGAACCACAGTCCAGGTTGTTGTTGTTAAGTGCTATTGAGTCAGTTCCAACTCAAAGCAACCCTGTATTGGGTTTTCAAGCAGTGGCTGGTGATTTTGAACAACCAACCTTGTGCATTATCCCACAGTGCCACACCAGGACTCCATAAAGGACAATTCTTGTTATGTGCCATCATAGCGACCCTGTACAGGGTTTCCGAGGCTGTAAATCTTTACGAGAGCAGAAAGCCTCATCTTTCTCCCATGGAACAGCTGCTAGTTTCGAACTGCTGACCTTGAAGTTCGTAGCCTGATTTGTAACCACTATGCTACCAGAGCTCCAGGTTAGTGAATTGTTAATTAAATTGCCTTTGTCTCCAAGAGAAGGTGTGATGTCTTTTTCCACCCTGGCGAATTGAACAATTCCCATGTCAAACTGTTATATTTCATTTTACCAGAGTTTCTCTTGATTTTTTTTAACCAATCCTCAAAGTATTATCATACATAAAAATGAAAGTTTTACAAGGGGACTTCAAAAAGTTCATGAAAAAATGAAATTAAAAGATAATGAAATTTTTCCACAAACATTTTGAAAGCCCCTTTTATTTATATGGAGTCTTGAGTTCAGTTATTCCATTGTAACAATAAATACCTACCATTGATTTCATTAAATTTATATTTTACAAGTACTTTCACTTAACATTTCATTTGAACTATACAATAAGTCTAAAATGTATTCTCATTCTCAGCTTTAGGCTTAGACTAAGCAGGGGACAAACTTATATCTACATATCTTCTGACACTACATTTAACATTCTTTCTATCCTCTTCAGATCTTCCCAGTTCCCACAGTCACTGTCTTGCAGTTTCTATACCCAAGGTGAGAATCAGTGCCTCAGACCACTGGCCTCACTTCTTCAAAAACTATGCCAAAAATAGATTGTTATGTGTATATATATAGAAAGAGTCCTGATGTGGAGCTGTGGGTTAATGCGCCAGATTGCAAAGCCGTTTGAACTGCAAGGTCGGCAGTTCAAGCTCATCAGCTGCTCCTCGGAAACCCTATACAGGGTCGCTTTGGGTCGGAACCGACTCGACGGCACTTTACGACAACAACATGTATGTATGTATGCATGTATATAGGTAAATAGATAGCTAGACATGGATTAGAAACCCTTATAGGGTTTCTGAAGAATGGCTGGTGAGCTTTTACCTTATGTACATTCTTAAAATGTACTTCAGGTAACTCTAATATGTCTCTTCACAGTGACAGTATCTTTTCAACAACAATTTGAAAATAATTTTGATAAGTTGCCTTTGGAGATTTAAGGTGAGAACTTCTTATACCTCTCTTTTGTTGATTATGCTGAAACAGCTACCAAATTTACAGGAAACAAGGTTAAAATTTCGTTTATGCAAGCAAGGCCATTGTCTGAATTTTAATCAAATGATAAATGATGCCTGTTACTCAGCAGGAAATACATTACAAGGCTCATTACAATTATACGTGATGTTTTACATAGCCCCATGTTCCCCCAGTCCAGCTCAGATCTGCTTACAGTCAGAAACCAGTATTCAGTCTGAAAACGAAATCTTACTCTTCCTGTCCTTGAGTGAGTTCGTTAAGCAGTCTGAGACTTGGTTTCTTCATTTGTGAAATGGAAGTAAAAATAGAGGACTTACCTCATAGGATTGTAACAAAAATTAAAGGACCTAACGCATGAAAAGTACTTAATGGTGTCTGACACAGATTAAATATCCAGTAAACGTAGCCCTTGATAGTACTGTTAGTATTATGAATCCCTGGTGCTGGTTTTGTTTTGTTGTTAGGTGTTGTGGAGTTAATTCTGACTAATAGCAACCCTATGCACAGCAGAATGAAATAGTGTCTGAATCTGTAACAATTGTTATGTTAGAGCTCATTGTTGCTGCTTTCGTGTCAATTCATCATATTAGGGGTCTTCTGCTCTATCACTGACCCTCCACTTTACCAAGTATGATGTCTTTTTCCATAGTGAAAACTTCAGTGCCATTGAGTCGTTTCTGACTCACAGCAACACCATATAGGGTTTCCGAAGAATGGCTGGTGAGCTTGAACCACCAATCCTGTGGTTCACACCAACCTGAAGTCAGCACGTTAACCCACAGTGTCACACCATGAATCCATAGTAGTCCATGGAGATGCCTCAATTCTTGCTACTTTTTGCCCATTCCTGATATCAAGAAGAAAAAACAACAACAAAACAAAACAATTGCCTTCAAGTTGACTCCAAAGTAGAACCAGGGGGTTTTCAATAACTGACTTTTTGAAAATAGATCACCAGCCCTTTTCTCCTAAGACGTCTCTGGAAGAACTCAAAACTCCAACTTCATGGTTAGCAGCACCCAGGACCTCTTGTTAATTTTGACCTCTCTCAGCACTTTGTCTTGGTCTCTTGCTCTTTGGTTTTGACATCTGGTGCCCTTTGTCATGCACCTTGGTCCTCAATAGTGAATAGTGTCTCAGTGAGGCTCTTTACAAAGCTGATTCCATTGCTTAGATTATGGGCCTTCCTAACAGCTCTCTTACACCTGAAACTCCCAAACCTACCTGGACATTGACAACTTCTCCTGCTACTCCCAGGACAAAAATATAGGCACCAGCTCTTGAAGTCATGTCTCTGCCTGATCCATAGTCTTTCTCCATACTTCTCAAATATCAGCCATCCAATTTACAAGTCAGTTCAAGAGAAACTCCAAAACACAAGGTGTCATTTGGTCATTATTTATTTATACACAACTGAAGATTAAAGTAGAATTGAGTCCAGCTGTACGCTGACACACATGGAGTCGTCATGAGTAGAAACCGAGAGTGGAGAGCAACTGTTTCTGGAATCCGACAGAGTCTACTGAAACCCAAGTGAATGATGTCATCCCTACATTCTGCCTACTTATTTCCAAACTTGTGACTCTAAACACCGGAAATGAACGGAGGAGTGAATGCCTATGGCTCAAAACATTTGAGAAAACTCTGAAAATTCCCGGATTATAAGAGGATACGGTAGATTTAGCTGGTACAAAATAAAAGATCAAAACCAAGGAAAATAAGGAGACATGAAGCAGGAATTTTAGGAGCACCAAAATAATGACAAAAGATGAGACTCAGGCAAAAGGGGATCGTGCAATAAGAAGCAAAAGGGGAATTTTTCTGCATAATAAACATCCATTTAGGGATCACCTGACTATCTAGCCAATGGCCACCATACTCTAATAATGAATAGGAAGAAACTTGCTAGATTCAAGGGAGCATTGCCTATATTCTCATGCCCTTACCCCATTCCAGTCTGGTTGGGATATAATCACTAGAAATCTTGAATGAAGAAGCTTCTTGACCCTTCTTCAGCATCGTATTTGTGTGTGCTTTCTTTTGACTGAAAGAAGTGAGTAAATTGCCGTGCCCAGCTGCCACACATATGCAAATAACAGCACTTTGTGGTGCTGTAGGATAAGCACTGGCTGCTAACTGCAAGGTTGACAGTTTAAACCCACCAGCTGCTCCTCAGGAACCCTTATACATGGCTTCTCTAAGCTGGAACTGACTCAACTGCACTTCACAGCAACAATGATGACACCTTTAATGTGCATGATGAAGTGGCTAGAGAATTTACTCATAGGGATAAACTATGAAAGAAATGAAGGCCAATCCCCTCTTCCTCCCTTCATAAAGAAGAACTTTTGTGGACAAAAGATAGGTCCCCTTGTGTCAAGTTAGAAGGATTAAAAGCATGTCCTACATAAAGTTGCTGTCCTTGTTGTTTGTGATAATATGTAAACCTGCTTTGTAAATGGCAAAAAGTGTTATTGTCCTGTACTATAGACTCCAGAAAGGTCCAAACTGCATTCCTTTCAGTGGGCCCAATAGAAAATTTTAGACACCCATTCCATAAAAGTCCTTTTTCTCTTGAACACAAACATACACTGACATACATGGGGTTTCCATGAGGCAGAATTAACACAATTACAACTGGTAGTATCTGCACATGTCAGAGACTTTTCAGACTGTACTCTGCCTCTCACATTAGGGTCAGAGAGAGTTCAAACAGTGTGTTGGAGAAAAACACAACTAGAATATTCCTTAGAAGCAAGAATGGTGAGACTTCAACTCACTTATTTTTGGACAAATAATCAAGAAGATCAATCACTAGAAAAAGACATCATGATCTTTAAAGTAAATGGTCAGCAAAAGCAAGAAAGTATAATAAACCATACAGAAGACAAGTTATGCCAACCTCTAAGCCATAATCAAGTACCTTGAGGGAATGAGTCCCTGAGCCTGAGGGCTTAGGTCATAGTCTTGGGAGACATCTAGGTCAATTGGCATCAAAACCCATACAGACAGTGTTCTGCATCCTGCTTTGGTGAGGAGTGAGTAGGGTCTTAAAATCTTGCAAGCCATCAGTTAAGATATAGCTATTGTTTTCTTACAATCTGGAGCAAAGAAGAGTGAAGAAAATCAAGACTCAAAGAAATGATTAGGCCAAAGGATAATGTTGGTGGTGGTGTGCCATAGAGTCATTTCCAACTCATAGTAACTCAACATAGGCTTTCCAAGGTTGTAAATCTTTACGGGAGCAGAAAGTCTTATATCTTTCTCCCACTGAACTACTGGTAGTTTCGAACTGATGACCTTGAAGTTAGTAGCCCTACTTGTAACCACTATGCTACCAGAGTTCCTTAAAAAACTAAGAGACCACACAAATCGTAATCTCCACTAGCCTATGACCAGAGGAATTGGATGGGGCCAGGCAACAATAACCATCTCTTCTAATTGGGATCACAATAGGAGGCCCGAAAAAAAAGAAAAAAAAAAAAAAAAAAAAATTAAAATCATTCATAAAGACTAGATATACTCTTCTGATATAGAATAGTTGAACCCACAAGACTATGACCCTTAGACACCCTTCAAACTAGGAACTGAACTCACTCCTGGACATCAGCTTTCAGACAAACAATTGACAGGCCCGTAAAGTGAACATAAAACACAACACCCATGAGGAATGTGCTCCTCCGTACAAGCAATCAATCATTCAAGTCCAAGGGCAGAATTTGCCTGAAAACAAATTTTAGAAAGTAAGAAAGGGACAGGAAAGATTAGTGAAGGGAAACAGGGAACGTAAGGAGGAAGCGGGAAAAGTATTTTTGCATTGAGAGGAATGCAACTAGCATCATGAAACAAAATGTGTAGAAAATATTGAATGGGTGCAGAAAACAATGACATCAAACATTTCTCCAACAGCACCCCCAGCCTGGTTCAGTAAGTCATTGCAAGGGCCACAAAGACCTCAGATACCATACTCACATTTATAGGACTTATTAAGGAAGATAATATGTTATGATACAGGATCATAAATATTCAGGGCACAGTTCTTACAGTAAAGACAACTTCTCCTTTGCTATACCCACAATCAAGTCTCTTTCCTGGCCTCTGCCCTGCTCCAGCAGTGTTCCAAAACTCTTTTAGGCTGCTGATAAATGCTCACAGGGTTGCTCTACCATAAGCCTCAGCCTGAAGGCACTTGGCTCCATAGGTCAGCAAACCTAGCTCCCCAATTAAGTGTCTGGAAGCACCCCACTCTGCAAGCGAGCTTCCTGCCCAAAGTCATTCAGTTTTACTTGCTCCACGGCAGGGAAGAGCGTGCGCTCTGTCTCTTAGTTCCGCTGCTTCTGCTCTTCTGTCACTCCTCCTGTGTCACAGCTCTCTGTCCGAGTGAAGGAGCTTCAATGTGCAAGGACGTTGAGGTTCAAAGTACCCCTGACTCTTCGTTAGTGGTAGCGAGATCTTTTCCCCTGCTTCTGAGATGCCTCATTTTATACCCATGTTATATCTTCAACTTTTTACAATCACAATGAACTCTGTTAGCAATCATTGGCAATATGAATCATATCATCTTATCAGTATTTTCTCCTACATTTTCTTACCCAGAGTCATCAGGAAAGTCATAATTTGGTAAGACTTGTAAAGACTAAGGCTAGAAGAGATGTTTTAATTTAATAATTTACTACACCACAATGGAAAAACTACTTTTCTCTGTAAAACCAAACCACAATAAAATGCTCAAAAAGAAACTGCCAGTGAGGGAAACCTTCAACGAAATAGATTGGCACAGTAGACGCAAGAAGAGACTGAAACATACCAACAATCATGAGAACAGCACAGGAGTGGACAACAGTTCATAAGATCACTTAGAGTTGGGGCTAACCCAACTGTAACAAGAACAACACCTGGCAATAACAGCAATGGCACCTAACAATAACAACAGGGGAAAAAAGCAACCACTCTTTTTGAGAAATAAAAAAGAAAACAACAGTTTCCTTCTATTTCTATTTGGATAAGCTTTAGCTACGTTACATAAATTTTCACAAATATTCTCGAAAATGCCCTATAATATAGATATAGTTGTTTGTATGTATGTGCATGCATGCATCGTAACTTTTCCTTTAAAAACATGCACCCTGATTCTTCAATTCACTTTGGCTGCAATGAAAATATTAGGGAGCATTTTACTAGAAGCATGCTTGGGATTCTTTTCTCTTAAGAGCTTTACTTTTCCACTCGTGTATCCATGAGCTCAAAAGTGCTCTATATCCAGCAAATGGGCTTTCACAAAACATGTAGCAATTAGAAGCAAAGCCAATATCTTAACAAATGGAAATTTACTTTCTATCCCCACAGATTTACTTCTATTAAAAGGCTGTCATTTCTAAGTGGCAAAACCTGAAGGGCCCTCAACAGTAAGTTTACATGACTAAGACTTCAGAATTGCCAATTGGGCAACTTTTATGCCCCATTAAATGCACAGACTTGAAAATCCTAGATTCACCCTTGTTTTATTTAATAAGGGTTGATTAGCTTTGCAATTAAGCCATATAGTTCTTAGGGTTTGCTCTGAAAAAGTACCCATCTACTTAGCACCACTTAAGAAGTCTTCCTTTCAGCCTAATTCCTTTTTGGTTAGTTTCAATTGGAAAGAACAGACAATATCTCACAGCACCATTTAACACAAACTCAGACTACGAGGACACCAAGGAACAAGCAACCCTCTCAGTTTGCAGTTAATGAATCAAAGTTTAAGACGACAAATTGGCTCGCTGTGGCAAAATCGTTAATTAACTTTTAAGTAAAAAATATTCATCCTGCTTTTCTGGCATAAACAAGTCTCATAAACTCTATTTACTTAACTCAAGTGTTTCTCCTTTGCTACATCCCTAGGCACCAGTCAGAGCTCTCAATACATCATGTCAAAGTAGCTTCATAATTTTAATCCAATATTTTTATGTTTTCAACCTCCAAAACACACAAAAAAATACTTCTCCCCATCATTAATTTGGGTTCTGTAAACACTGGAGTGTATGATTTTTTAAAGGAAAAAGAACACCAAATTCTGTGGCTCTAAGACTTTGGATGTTAATTGAATCAGACTTTGTGTTTCTGAAAGTAAACACATTAATTCCAAATGTTTGGTTAGCTCAGGTTGTTTAGCCTGTCAGTAAGGCTACAGACTAAGGTTGTAGTAGTAGCTGGCATGTCCAATTAGCAAAGAGGTTTAATGGCAACCACTCTGAACTCTCTTGCCTCTGGTACTTTGCCGTTGCACCATTTACTTAAAATAACATTTTTAATATTAGCTAATGAGAGAACTATGTCAACAGCTTTGATGAATATATACCTGAACAGCCAGTACATTATATGCTCCCTAGACACTCTTCCAAAGTCACCTTTTTCTAATTTTCCCCCAATTACCATGTTTCTTCTGGAAAAGAACACTTATGCTTTCACTGAGAATGGCATCTATTTGTTATCTTCTGTCATTGGCCTGTGTTTTCAAAAGGAAGACTGTCTGCTACAGTGAATGCTTACCTTTAACAGCTACTGATACTAGATGCTGCTTAAATTTTTTTCTTTGCAGTCTTGTCACAAAGTTTACTTTTTTCTAGCTTTGTGCCAGATTTCTTAAATCTCAACTTATCATCATTTTATGAGATGATTTTTCCAAAAGCAAATTACAGGTTTATGAATTAAATAAGTGTTTGACCAGCATATTAAAAAATGGTGCTTATTTTTGAAGTTCCTAACTTGTGTGTGTATAAATAGTCAAGTCAGTGCTTTTCTACATACATTTAGAGATAGGTATAATGTGATAGAAGGAGCCTGGCAGTCCAAAGGCAAAGTACTGGCTTGCTAAGGGAAAGGTTGGCGTTTTCTAATCCACCTATTAGAAAGCAGACACAGGATATGGGGAACTGAAGATCAGCTTCCATACAGAGTATTGTGGTTTCCATTAGGATGGTTGTTAAGTGCCATCAAGTTGGTTCTGACTCATACCGATCCTGTATAGGATTTCTGAGGAGGAGCTGGTAGGTTTGAACCACTGACCTTGCAGATCAAATTGACTTTTTGGCCCAGAACTTATCCTACAGTGCCACACCAAGACTCCTTAAGATTACTACATACGGATTGTTGTTATTGTTGTTATGTGCCATAGAGTTGATTCCAACCCATAGTGACCCTGTATAGGGCTTTCTAGGAGCTAGTGAGCTTGAACTGCTGACCTTGAGGTTCAAATTGACTTTGCAGTCCAGCACATTAACCCACAGCACCACACCAAGACGACCTAAGAAATTCTATGGGGAAATTTTACTTTCACATGAAGTCACTATGAGTCAAAGTTGACTATATAGCAACAATGTAAGGAGACATAGTAGCTAATAGTCAACTGAATATTAATGTACATCTCCAAAGTTTGTTTGTATGTTGAATGTTTGGAGATTTAAACATAATTTCCCGCTCCCCCCCAAAAACAATTTTAAAAAATGAATACTATACAAGATTGATATTGTTTAGTTCAGCAAACATTGTTGGACTTCTACAGGGTGCTAGGTAAAATGTTACGAGCCAAATATATTAAGATGAATAAACTTACCTCAAGGATTTACAAGGTAATGAGACAGAATTATTTTTTAGAGGAAATTCATTCAAAGTTTCTCCTTGGAAGTTCAAACACATATCTCCCTTTACTCTGCTGATGGACTTCTCATGTCCCTCCAACCTTCCTGACATCTGAAGCAAAGACTCACCTCTGTATAATTCCAGAGCAATGTGTCAGGTGCACAGAGTGTTGTAAAGCACCAGGAGAGCCACCCCAAATGAGAAGGTGTGAAAGAGGTCCGAATGGATAGGTAGGTGTCCTGAAGAGAATGATACCTCAGTGGACTCAGGAAGGATAGGGAGAATTTATTAAACCAGTGAGTCTTCAGACCCATATCATAAACAGGACCTCAAAACTAGTTAGAAATATAAATGACCGGTTCCCATCCCAGAGTGACTGGATCAGAACTTCTGGCCTAGGAATCCCAAAATCTGAATTCTAACAAGAGCTAAGGTAATATACAATAAAGTTTGTAAGTTACTGTATATTAAGTAAAGCTGTCAGGAGGTAGAGAAGGATGAGGGCCTGCCAATTTTTCAGGGACTGAATTACATAAGCAAACATGCAGTGCAGTTGTGGTAGATCTTCCAATTACTCTGAGTATTGGCTGCTAACAGTACACAGAGAACTGTCTTTAATCTATACAAGGTGGATCACCTGAGGATGCTTGGGAAGCTATGTTGTTGTGGTTATGTGCCATCGAGTCAGTTCCAACTCATAATGACCCAGTATAGGGTTTCTGAGGAGCAGCTAGTGAGTTTGAACTACCAACATTGCAGTTCAAACTAACCTTGAGGGCCAGTACACTATCCTACAGTGCCATATCAGCAATGGTGGTGGTGGTGGTGGTGGCTGTGTGCCATGGAGTCGATTCTGACTCATAGCGACCCTGTACAGGCTTTCTGAGGCTGTAAATCTTTATGGGAGCAGAACGCCTCATCTTTCTCCTGCGGAGCAGCTGGTAGTTTTGAACTGCTGACCTTGTGGTTCTCAGCCCGATTCATAACCACTACACTACCAATAATTGCTTCTAATCAACTTCACTTTACAGCCTGTTTTAACACAGTATGGGAGTTCAATCAATACTCCAAGTTTCTCTCCTTTTGTCATTCAGATGCAGATGGAACCATAGGATGAGCACTGGATATTAACTGCAAGGTCAGCAGTTGCAACCTTGTGGTAAGCACTTCAAACTCACCAGTCACACAGGAGAAAGATGAGGCTTTCTGCTCCTGTAAAGATTTACCATCTCAGGAAACCCTATGCAGGGTCACTGTGAGTTGGAATTGGCTTGAAGTTGTGTCATTAAAGTAAGCACACATGCCTTTTGAGGAGGTTCTAAGGCTTTGTTTGTTTTTCCTTTTAGCACAACGAAACAAAACACAGACCAGCAGAGTCAAAAGATTACTGTTCTGACATTTTCATTGCATCCCTTCCCTCCCTTTGTAGCATGTCTTCAGATTCTTTTTAAGAATAACATTATCTCCATTTTCAATCTATGTGGTGTGACTGGGTCTTCAGCACAGTTGTGTCCTAGAGTATTTCATACTGAAAATAAGAATAGTTAAGCTTCCACAGTCTTATGCCACCAGAAATTGAGAGAATGGGTTTCCTCAGATTATTCAAGGAATATGAATAATCTAAGAACTACGTTGTTATTGTCAGGTGCCATCAACTCAGTACTGATTCATAGCTACCCTATGCACAACAGAACGAAACACTGCCCGGTCCTGGGCCAGCTTCACAATTGTTGTCTCGCATAAGCCCATTGATGCTGCCACTAGGCCAATCCATCTCGTTGGGGGTCTTCCTCTTTTACTCTGACCCTCCACTTTACCAAACATGATATCCCTCTCCAGTGACTGGTCCCTCCTGACAATGTGTCTGAAGTATGAGAGATGAAGTTTGGCCATCTTGGCCTACAAGGAGCTCTGGCTGCACATCTTCCAACACACATCTGTTGGTTCTTTTGGCAGGCCATGGCACTTTCAGTATTCTCCTCCAACACCATAACTGAAAAGCATCAATTCTTCTACAGTCTTCCTTATTCACAGTCCAGCTTTTGCATGCATATGAGGTTACTTAAAATACCATGGCTTCAGTCAGGCGCACCTTAGTCTTCAAGGTGACATCATTGCTCTTCAACACTTTAAAGAGGTCTTGTGCAGCACATTTGCCTAATGCAGTACGTCGTTTGATTTCTTGACTTCTGCTTCCATGAGTGTGGATGGTTGATCCAAGAAGAATGAAATCCTCGACAACTTCAATCTTTTCTTCGTTGATAAGAATGTTGTTTATTGATCCAGTGATGAGGATTTTTGTTTTCTTGACATTGAGATGTAATCCATACTGAAGGCTGTGCTCTTTGATCTTCATCAGTAAATGTTTTAAGTCCTCTTCACTTTCAGCAAGCAAGATTGTATCATCTGCATATGGCAGGTTGCTAATGAGTCTTCCTCCAACCCTGATGCCATGTTTTACTTCATAGAACCCAGCTTCTCAAATTATTTGCTCAGCACACAGGTTGAATAAGTATGGTGAAAAAATACATCCCTGTCGTACACCTTTCTTAATTTTTAAACCATCCAGTGTTCCCATGTTCTGTTCGAACAACTGCTTCTTGGTCCATTTACAGATTCCTCATGAGCACAATTAAGTATTCTGGAATACTCATACTTCGCAATGTTGTCCATAGCTTATCATGATCCACACAATCGAAAGCCTTTGCATAGTCAATAAAGCACAGGTAAACATCTTTCTGATATTCTCTGCTTTCAGCCAAGATCCATCAGACATCAGCAATGATATCTCTCATTCCACAGCCTCTTCTGAATCTGGCTTGAACCTCTAGAACGAAACAGAAGTTCTCTGTTAATGTATACTTGCAGCCATTTCTGTATTATGTTGAATAAAACTTTACTTGCATGAGATAACAAACATATTGTCCAATGATTTCCACATTCCATTGGGCCACCTTTCTTTGGAAATGGCACAAATATGGATCTCTTCCAATCAGTCGGCCAGATAGTTGTCTTCCAAATTTCTTGGAAGAGATGAGTGAGTGCCTCCTGTGTCTCCTCACTTTCTTGAAAGATTTCAATTTTTATTCCATCAATTCCTGATGCCTTGTTCTTTGCCAATTCCTTCAATGCACCTTGGACTTCCTCTTTCAGTATCATTGGCTCTTGATCGTATGCTACCTCTTGAAATGTTTGAACATCAACAGTTTCCTTTTGGTACAGTAATTCTGGGTATTCCTTCCATCTTCTTTTGATGCTTTCTGCATCATTCAATAATTTGCACAGAGAATCCTTTAAAGTCAAAGCTTGAATTTTTTCTTCAGTTCCCCCAGATTGAGTAAGGCTGAGCATGTTCTTCCCTTTTGGTTTTCTGACTCTTGATTTTTACACATTTTGTTGTAATATTTGACTTTGTCTTCTCAAGCTGACCTTTGAAATTTTCTGTTCAGCTCTTGTACCTCCTCATTTCTTCCATTTGCTTTAGCATCTCTATGCTGGAGAGCAAGTTTCAGTGTCTTTTCAAACATCCATTTTGATCTTTTCCTTCTTTTTTGTCTTCTTAATGATTTTTGCTTTCTTCCTGTATGATGTTCTTGATCATTATCCCACAACTCTTCTGCTCTTTGGTCTTCAGGGTTTAATATACCAAATCTGTTCTTCAGATATCTCTAAATTCAGATGGGATATATTCAAGGTCATATTTTGGTTCTTGTAGACTTGTTTTCATTTTCTTCAGCTTCAGTCTAAATTTACATATGAGCAATTGATGATCTGTTCCACACTCTGCCCCTGGCCTTATTTTGGCTGATTATATGGAATTTTTTCACTGTCTCTCTCCACAGATCTAAGAACTATGGTAGCTCTGAAATTGGAGTAAAGCATTGCTTGATTCCTTAATTTGGCTGTGTCTAAAGTCAGATCTGTCCTTGAGTTTTCATTAATGGAAAACATTCAATTCCTTTTTTTTGTTCTAAGCCACTTTGAAATAATTTTTCTATCACTTTCAACAGTTATGATAGAAGATAAACATGACCAGAACCTCATCTTTAATCTTCACTCTTTGGCTGAAGGACTTTTGTTTGAATGTCTTAATTGTTTCTTCTTTTATACACAGCATTACCAAAGATGTGTCCCAAGAAAAACTAGTTTTGGGTTTGGGATTATAGAAAAAATAAAAAAATAAGAGATATCCTACAGTTCCATATTTTTAAAGTGTTATCTTCCACAAAGTTAAATTTCTTTACTGTGAAACTTCTCAGCGTCTTTAACATGGGATTTGCACACTGTCTCTTCAACGGTGAGTAATTGTATGAGTAAATCCAACTCCCCTGACTTGTTTTACTGTGAAACTATTGTTTTCAGTAAGTAACTATGAATCAGCATTAAATTAAAACATTTCAGACAAAGAGGATCCATCTAAAATTTCTAGATATTTTCAATTCCAAACTGGTTTGCATTTAGGAGTCCTTCAACTCTCCCAAATGGGCCTTTGACAATTCGTCTGATGAACCCTAGAGAGCTCTACTTGAGAACGTATTTGGGCATCAGAGTAAAAAAGAATGTTAAATAAAGAAGAGAGATAAACTAGTGTGCTTCTAACCAACCTACCCACCACTACATGGAACAAGATTTTTAAAGGGATTGTGGGTTTTCATTATTATATGATTATATATATTTTCATCACACTTATGATGTATGTATGTTGAATTTAAGTTGAATATATCCATTATAACCTTTGAAACACATTTGTTAACATTAAAAACAAAACCTGTACCCAAAACATGAAGACTACTATGCCAATTAATTATCTTGAATGCATCTGAGCAGACAGATTTTAGAAAGTCATTTATAAGGTTTTGGCTGTACTTCCTGAATTTTTTTTTTTTTTTTTTTATGGAGTTTTAATGTTTTAAAAGTCTGACAGCTGCTCCTGAAAATGAAATACTGTTTGTCAGCAAGCTACAGCTAACTAATTTCAATAAATAGGTAACTTGTTCCTTTAGAAAACCGTTGAAAGCATTCACAGGCATTTGATAAAAAGAAAAACTGAGTAATCTGTGGTGGGGGGAGCACCAAATCTTCCACATCATCTCATCCCAGGTTCTCTGAAGGTGAGAGAGAGACTGGACATATAAGGCAGATTACATTGGGGTCTCTAAGTGAGAGGGATCCAATTACAAGAAATTCTCTTTTACCACCCGACTTCACAAGAAAAGGCCACAATGTGGGAATCTGATTCCTCTGAGTGACCTTTTGCACTTACTTTAAAGAGACATATTATGTGGAGTTGCTCTCTGGTACTCATGAATCTATGCATTAATAAAAGTTCTTATTGTGGATGATGTGGGGTTCAGAAATTTTCTTTCAAGGGTTACTCAGCAAAACGTCCTCCACCCCTCCTGGAACCAGAAGTTTCTGGAACATAGCATAGACTGTTCTCTTTGTATCCAGTCACTGGTATTCTCAGTTATCCATCTACTTACTTACACACAGTCAGGATCTGGTCTGGAAATGGTACAGGACAATAACCCTCTTTGCCATTTATAAAGCAGGTTTACATATTATCACAATACAGGGAATTGGTTACAACAGGTATTGAACAGCTGGAAGAGCCTAAAAGAAGTGCTGAGGTATCCCTGAGAGAAAACTTCAGGAAGCAACTAAGGGTTGGAAAACAAAGGGAGGGATGGGCTTACAAGAACCTCTGAGCTGGGAGCAGGAGCCCTAAGTAGGTGGTGCTCCGGCCTCTGAGGAGAGGCTGGTATCTCGTGAGGTGGTGTAAACAGATTTGTTCTTCGAGTGCTGAATGTAATCAAAGACTGGGCAAACTACTGCAGTTAGGGCTACTCACTGCCAGGGAACCTACCTGGAAGAAACATGTGAAAACCAAAAAGAAGTTCCTTTTCCCCTCCACCCACTTTCTCGACTCCTTCTAGTGCTCTTATTGGACAATCTTGGCAGAATACCACCTTGACAAAAGAGTCTGGGAGCTGTGGTTTATTGAGTCCCAAAGCAGTATCACAAAACAGAGAATAGGAGAGTTGAGTTAGAGCTGAGAAAAAATAGGTAAATATCTAGGTGCTGTGGATTAATGCACTGGGCTGCAAAGTCGGTTTGTTCCTCAAGGTTGGCAGTTCAAGCTCACCAGCAGCATCTCAGGGTCACTGTGGGTCTTAACAACAACAACAAACTTTGTGTCCCCTCAATGGCTAGCACCAGGTTCTACTCATTACTTTCCTGTCCAGATCTAGCAAAAATGATGTTGTTGTTGTTGTTAAGTGCCATTGAGTTGGTTCTAATTCATAGCAACTCTGTATAGAGTGTCCAAGGAGCGACTGGTGTGTTTGAACTGCTGACCTTGTGGTTCAAACCAACCTTGTAGTCCAGTGCTTTATCCCACAGTGTCACATACAGATACATATTATTATTACCTTTCCTATAAACTTTAAGTGACTTTTCCTGGGTCACACTGCTGGTAGTTATGAAAGATGCCCCTAAGGAAAAGAGGAATTGCTTACATTTACTGGGAATGGGTTTCCTCTTCTGGGCTAATTCTTTTTACTTGGAAGGCAGAATCAACAATATAAATGAGCAATCTGTAGAGAATGCTTAGCATAGTCCTATTCCATGATATAAATAAATTATATATAAATTGACTTCCTTCTCCTCCCTTTTTTCTCATCTTTGCTATGTAATAAAAGACTTTGTAACTTGTTACTGGAATTTCAGCCATCAGTAAATATCTGCTAGTTCACTGTCAGGAAAATATTTCCTTTTACTAGAGGAGTACTATTCAGCCAGCAGGTCAGATTCTTGAGAGTTCCAAGGAAGAGGTACACCAGTTGCTTATAAGGATGAATTTACTGTAATGGTACATGGGAAACAGAAATGCAAGTCTTAACAACATGAAACAACCTCATATTCTGAAATGTGTGGCAAAGTTCATAAGACACTAAAAAATTCTGCTTAATTTCACTAGAAACTAAAACCTTTATTTAATTGACCTGCCTATTATTTGCTCGCCTCACATTTATATTTCCCCACAATTGTCACTTTGATAGACCCTTTTGCCCCCTAGGTATGAAGCATTGCTACTGAGCAGGATTGACACCAGGCACCTTAAAGAATATTGGTCTCCCAGGCCTACATGGGGCTGATTCAAGCTCAGCTGCTTTCTGCTTTGTAATCACTGTGCTATAGCCGAGGTAGCAAAGTTCCGAGTGCAGGCTGTGAAAAGTCTTAACTTAGTCAACTCATCTCAAAGCAAAAAGTTAACTAGGAATTTTCCCACAAACTAGAGTTCACTTTCCTCCCACTCAGATATAAACAACTATTTTCTACTCCTTCTTTATAATTGGCCTATCCCGGCCCCATTTTGTCATTGAATAAGGGCTTCATGAAGTACTCTGAGTGGCAATGCATCAAGAGTCCATTAAAACAAAGGAGGTTTCTCAGATAGAAAATACTTTGTCCTGCAACCATGTCATTCCATGGATGTCTGGAAGGAGGTGCAAAAGACAGGAGGAAGAATTAGTGTCCTGATTTCTAAATTGAACAATGAAGTGAATATGGTATTATTTACACAAATAGATAGGGATCACCTATGATTAATTAGTTGTGGGGAAATTGAATAAGATACTTATGTTGTTATTGTTGCTTAGTGCCATCGAGTCGGTTCCAATTCATAACAACCCTATACAGGGTTTCCGAGAAGCGGCTGATGAGCTTGAGTTTGTGGTACAAAGTGACTTTGCAGTCCAGAGCATTAGCCTACAGCACTACATATACAGTGCTCAAATTTAAGCATACATCTTTAGATAATAGCTGAAAATCAGAGAAGTAATGAATTTTTTGGTCTTGTTTTATTTTTAGTATAATGTTTCTCTAAATGTTTTGGTTTCATCGATCACTTTGAGCATTTAATGTCAGTTACTGACAATCTCCTGAGCAAAAGAAAAGGGAAAAAAACAAGTGCAGATGCATATACAACCAAAATTGTACATACACTTTTAAAAGATTTTTCAGAAAAATCCCAGCTCAAGTCCTTTATCCGCCACCCCTCAAATTTAGTGAATATATATTTTTCACATCTCTCTATATATATTGTTGCTATTCAGTGCCATTGAGTAGGTTTCAACTCATAGAAACCCTGTATGTTGTTGTTGTTGTTGTTAAGTGCCGTCGAGTCGGTTCCGACCCATAGCGACCCTGTACAGGGTTTCCGAGGGTGTAAATCTTTACGGGAGTAGAAAGCCTCATCTTTCTCCCGCGGAGCAGCTGGTAGTTTCGAACCACTGACCTTAAGGTTCGCAGCCCGATTCGTAGCCACTACGCTACCAGAGCTCCCAAAATCAACAACAAGGTGCAGCCTGTGAATTTGAAAGACCAAACTTGCTGCTCAAACTGACCTTGGAGTCCAGTGCTTATCCTTTAGCAACACACCAGGACTCCCATTCTCATACTTTGTTGTTGTTGTTGTTAGGTGCCATTGAGTCGGTACCAACTCAAATCAACCTTATGCAAGGCAGAACGAAACACTGCCCAATCCTGGGGTAACCTCACTATTGTTGCCATTCTTGAGTCCATTGATGCTGCTACTTGGCCAATCCATCTCATCGAGGGTCTTCTCATACTTAGATATGTAGTTATTGAGTGCCATCGAGTCAGCACCAACTTATAGCAACCCTATGCATCACAGAACAACCCTATGCACCACAAAACAACCCTATGCACCACAGAACAGAACACTGCCCACTCCTGTGTCAACCTCACAATTGCTGCTAAACTTGAGCCCATTCATTGCTGCCACCACTGTGCTAATCCATCTCATTGGGGGTCTTCTTCTTCTTCTTTGACACTCCACTTTACCAATCATGATATCCTTCTCCAGAGACTGGTCACTCCTGATAATATGTCTTAAGTATGAGACACAAAGTCTGGCCATCCTGGCTTTCAAGTACTCTGGCTGTACTTCTTCCAACACAGATTGGTTTGTTCTTTTGGCAGTCCATGGTACTTTTATTATTCTCCTCCAACACCATAACTCAAATACTTCAATTCTTCTTTGGTCTTCCTTATTCACTGTCTAACTTTCACATGCATATGAGGTTATTGAAAGTATCATGACTTGGATCAAGCACACCTTAGTCCTCAAACTGACATCTTCACCCTTGAAACTTTAAAGAGGTCTTGTGTAGCAGATTTGTCTAATGCAATATTTGATTTCTTGACTGCTGCTTCCTTGAGTATTGATGGTTAATCAGAGCAAAATGAAGCCTTTCACAAGTTCAATCTTTTCTCCATGTATATGGATGTTGTTTATTGGTCCAGTGGTGAGGATTTTTGTTTTCTTTACATTGAGATGCAACCCATACCGTAGGCTGTCGCCTTTGATCTTCATCAGTAAGTATTTTAAGTCCTCTTCTCTTTCAGCAAGCAAAGTTATATTCTCTGATTATTACAGGTTGTTAATGAGTCTTCCTCCAATCCTGATGCCATGTTTATATATATATATATCGATTGATTGATAGATAGCTATAGATATAAAGGGAGAGAGAGAGAAATTTGTGAGCTCTGAGTCTGCATCTGCATGGCATTAGAATTAACATGTCCTCTTCTTCTAATTCACCTTCGTCACTCCAAGCAAGCTAAAATTCTGAGTGTGCCAAAGAGTTTCCTGCTTAGCAATGCTTTTGAGAGATAATGGGAAACAAAGCAGGGCAATTCAATGATAGGAGTTTCTAACCATTGCCAGCAAGAGAAAGACCCAAGGTGTTCATTTTCCCAATTACTATAATGCTCATTTTCTTGTTGGATGGGCAAGTGCTCCTGAGCAAACCTTAGGGATAATTGTATATATACTGGTATATACAGTGTGCCCCAAGCCCAAGTCAGCACTAGCAATTATATTCCACTGATTAATGTGCAATCATAAATTTACAGGCTTGATGGTCCAAAGAGACTCCCTGCTATGTGAGATAATGAATAGGAAATTGTCAGGATAATTAGCCAAGTCAGATCTCAGAAGTCTACCTGTGAGATGAAAGTAACAGGGGAAAAAAAGTGATCCTTTAACAGAATTAGAGTGAATGATGGAATGTGGAGGAAGTGCAGGATAGTCGAAATACTCCCTTCTATCCTTCGTATCGGGCTGTGAATGGCAAGGTCAGCAGTTCAAAACTGCCAGCAGTTCTGCGGGAGAAAGATGAGGCGTTCTGCTCCCGTTAAGATTTACAGCCTCGGAAACCCTGTGCAGGGTTGTTATGAGTCAGAACCGACTCCACGGCACTTAACAACAACAACAACATCCTTCGTATAGCTCACTAGGATGCACTGTCTAGATACCTCCTCTTATTATAAGGTCTTATTCCCAAAGCCTCTGGAAGTGCTGCCAGCCTCCAGTATTTGCCCTCAGCTGGAGTGACTCGCCTTGCTCAAGGTCAGACCATCATCTCTGGCAGGAAGAGTCGAGTCCACATCGAATGACTGATCAATACAGAGGTATAAGGACCTGCCCCCCGCCGTTATAGCAACATGATACAACTTAGAAGGGCCAGCCCCAGTGGGGTAAACCAAAGGCTTGGCTATGACTGCATTACAGAAGCACAGAGCAACTTTCCATCTGCCCAGTCCCAGTTCCTTCTCTGACAACTAGTTAAAAGCCAGTTGCCCTCTACTCATTTCTGACTTATCGTGACCCTATGTGTGTCAGAATAGACTGCCCCACAAGTTTTCAATGGTTGGTTTTTCTGATGTAGATCACCAGACCTATCAACTACCTCCAACCTTTCAAGCTACCTCCAACCTTTCAGTGACAGCTAAGTACGTAACCATTACCATCACCTGGGGACTCCTCCCTGACAATCTTCCCTAGAAAACTGCCTGGACACTAATTATTTGCCCAGTCTGCTTCCCAGAAAATTCACCTTGTAATAGTGTTGAATCACACATCAATGTTGAGACTACAATAATAATAAAATGTCCATGGCACAAGAACAGTCATTCAATTTAGTTTAGCAAACATTTTGGGAGGCCTGTCATGTGTACTAGGTACCAGGTAAACATGTCTGAAGCTACACTGAAATTAACTTTTCCATTCAGATTTTTGTTTGTGTGCATAAATCAAATACACATAAACAGCAGTCTCAAAGCTAATTCTTCAAGTAAATTCACCTCCAATTGGATTTTCTCACAGTCTCAACAAACTAACAAAATACTGGCATAAAAATGTATCTCAAGAGAACAAACAAGATGGTGGATTGGGTGGAAGTGCAGTAAGGAGCTCCATCAGCAACAATACAGAATACAGGACCAAGAAGGCTCAGGGGATGGTCCCAGAACTCTGAACCATATATAAAGGAATATTTAGAAGGTTGGAAGGGTTACAGCTAGGGGAATTTGTAGCAGAAGCAAAAAATCCATTGCTTTCTAATTCAAGGTGCTCAGCTGCTCCAGGAGCCACCATTTCAGTGAGCCAAAGCGGGGGAAGGATTAGAGCAGCCACGGATGCCTGACAGAACCACAGAGATAAAGGTGTGGACATTCTTTTCTTTTGGCATCTGTTCATTGGTCCCTTGCTGTCTGAGCACCTCCATTCTGGTGACTATAGGGGTGCCCGAGCTAGTGGACACCCCAGCCCCACCCTCGGAGGGTTCTACTACACATGCGCACAAATCTCCTTGACATTTAAAGATACAGTAACATACAAAGGCAAGCAAATCAGATTAAGCTCAGATTTCTCAACAGAAACCATGCAGGCAAGAAGGCAATGGGGAGACACATATAAAACCCTGAAAGAAAAAAACTGCCACCCAAGAATCCTCTACCCAGCAAAGCTGTCAATCAAATCTGATGGTGTAATCAAAATATTTCAGGATAAACAGAAGCTAAGGGATTTGGCAAAAGCCAAACTTGCTATGAAAAACATCCTAAAGGAAGTTCTGTGGACTGAGAACCAACAAGAATAGACAACAACTACAGAATGACATATGTGGCAGCATCACCCTGAACTCAATCGACAAATGAAAGAGTCAAGAACAGAATAAAATTATAAGAACAGAGGATCTGGGAGGTCAGTCTATGATCAAAACAATTACAATGTGAAAGAAGGTAAATACAAAGGAACAGAGATCCAGGTGGTGGGAAGGTCAGATAGATTATAGGATAAAATAGACTGTCTTAAATGGAGGGTAGAACTAATGGAATACAAGGTAACCACAATGGGGTTGGGCTGGGGGGTTTAGTTTAGGTGTTGGGGAGGGCAATACAAGAAGAGGGGAGGAGGTGGAAAAACAAGATAGATAGGGGAACTCTGAGACAGGTTTGCATGGCCTAGTGGGACAGAGGTAAATAGCGATGCATACTCAACCTTGGAACAACAGGGCTCTGAGATAGAGGGTCTAGTTATAGTTTGAAGAGGCTAAATAATACTAAAATCCTTGACTGCCTTATGAATATTAGTTTCCCTTGCCTACTATTGTAAAATAGACACTTGAGTGGGATAGAAAGGAATGTTGGGAAACATGATTAGAGAAAACTTGTAAACCTGTCTTCTGCCTATAACTGATTGGAATACCTAAAAGGGGTTCTACAACTTGCCCAGTGAAATAGGCCTCTTGCAAAGCCTTTACAGAGTATAGGACCTTAGGTGGAATCCTGAGTCCCATCCAGAACCTTATGAGATGGGACATTCCCACTAGAAAGGACAAGCAGACTGGAACAGCTACAGTAACAGAAGATACATCTTCAAAGAAAGATCATCAGGAAAAACCCAAAACAAAAATGTCAGCATAACTGGCTACTACAACAATAAGCAAGCTGTTCGCCAGGAAGACATCAAAACAAGCAATCAAGTTCCTTCAGGACAAACTCCCCTCTAAGTTTGAAACTCAAAGGGAATGCACAAACACGCATGTAAGCTTGCTGGCCACCACATTGGTCTACTGGTGAGTGGAAGAAGTGGAAAGGCATCAGTGAAGAAATGGGCTGAGTTCAACCCCAGTCCATTGAATCCCGTTGATCTGGAAATGAGAGAGAAAAGAGGAAGGACTGGTTGGTACAAAGTGTGGTGAGACCTGAGGACACTTGAGACCATGGACAAGGTCATAGCCACAGAGGGCTAGAGCTGAGAGTGAAGCATCCAGCTGATGGGAAGTGAGAGGAGATGCACAAGAACACCCAGACTTACAGAGAGTACCCTTTTGACCTAGCCTCGATGGCTCGATTATCAGAACTCATTTATCAGAAGATGTAAAAAAAAAAATTTTTTTTTTTTGATAAAGGAAACAAGGGTAAATTGCTTCAATTTGATGAACCTGACCTATAATCAGAGCAGTAATTACTCTAAATACCAACAGAGAAGGAAAGAACCATCACATTAAGTATCAATGCTATCTCCTCTGTACACAGGGTACATAGGGACGGGCAATTTAGACATTGGCTACCTAAAATGAGGGGGC
>NW_006408583.1:3808906-3825871 GCF_000296735.1 Chrysochloris asiatica
ATATATGCCTGAGTGTGTTTTTCCTTTGTTTGTTTATTAAAAACCTAAAGTGGATAGAGAGAAATACTGTTAACTGATGGTACACGAAGGGGATTATAATCATTGTAATGAAACAAGGTGTATCATTTGTTGAATGTAAAACTGATGATATGCCCTGTAAACTTTCACTAAATCCACAATAAAAACCTTAAATAATAATAAAAAAAACGTATCTCAAAGAATAACTTTTTGATGCTAAAAGTCAGTAGTGTTTCTATGTTGAATTGGAAGTCCATAATTATGTGGCAACTGTGACTATAATTTCAAATAAATCAGAGAAAGATTATGTGGACTTTATAGGTCATCTTGGTTTGATGTAAATATCATTATAAATAATCTATTCAACAAAGTTCACCACAATCTCTAGTAAAAATAAAGACTAAGAATGCTCTTGATCTGTTGATTTCGCTTGTTGAAGTCTCGAGCGTTAGATGAATCTAGTTCCAAATGGTGCAGATTTACCCAACCTTGAGCAAACTTGACATATGAAAACCTAGATTACTACAAGAAATAAATGACAAGATAAGTTAATAAGGAATTCACCGCAAGGTCATTTGGCATCCTGGTGTGGCACTGTAGGACAAGCAGGTAACTGCAAGGTCCCTGATTCAAACCTACCAGCCATTCCTCAGAAACCCTATACAGGGTTGCTATGAGTTGGAATCAACTCAACAGCACTTAACAACAACAACCTCAACAAAGCCTTTTAAATATTTCTTTAAAAATATGTCCCAAATTCTAAAATATATTTATACTCAAACATTTATTAGCATACCCTTTATTTCATTTTAGTATTTGAACCTTTATTATTTTCTTGGCCCCTACATACTATAAATACTATACATTACACTGCTGTTTTCATTTTTTAACCTATATATAATGTTCACCCTCCTGTCCCAAGGAAGATGTCAAAAGAACTTCTTTCCTCCTGTCACTTACCAGCAATGCAACCTTAGGTGAGTCATTTACTCATACCAGTTACAATCAAGTGAATTCCAACTCGTGTCTCATTGTAGAACTGTGTTCCATGGTGTTTTCAGTAACTGGATGTTCACAAGTAGGTTGTCAAGGCCTTCCTGCCAAGATGTCTCTGGGTGGGTAACCAATCCCACCACCAGGGACTCTCACACACCCTTTCTAAGTCTCAATTTCCACTCCTCAAAAATCGGAAATAACATGCTGTATAATAAGATGCTGAGAAGACTAATGTGAAATGAGAAAATGCCTCACAAACTCCTGTGTTTGTTACCAACAATGTGAAAGTTTCATATACAAAGATTTAAAAATGAATGTGTCCAAATAATGAAGTAATTTAGGATACATTCATGTCCTTTGGAGCTTACATGGCTATATATGTTTTAACATGAAGATAATTTAAGAATATATAAACCTTTTAGCTCTGTGTATATAAATAATGCCCAGATGCAAAGCAACTCAATATTCCCTCTTCAAAATGGCTTAAGATAAATAAGGAAAACTCTTTCAGATTAGGACGATCTCCTTGAGCCTGCTTTACCCAAATTCATAAGGTTCCTTTTACATTTTATTGCTTAGGGTGAAAAAGGGCCTCATGAGAAAGGCTAAAATCCTCATCCAAGGATTTTGTAATATAAGGATCTCACAAGTGTAATAGGCCTTAAATAATCTTTCTAGAGAAACTCTATGCTGTGTTTAGTAAATAATTTTGACTACTGGGATCATTTGCTTTAATCCTGAATTTAAAAAAAAAAAAAAAAAAAAATCCTCAAGAACAATCTTACCAGCATCTCAAAGCACTGTAATTGGACAATTAGGACTTAATGATATAGAAGAAGGGGGCAGCACTAGCCCACATTAAATTCAAAGAAAGGCATTGCTTGCGTTCTTAAGACCATGGAGGCAGACGTTTTACACTGTCAGCATTACATAGCTTTTTTTTTTTTTTTTCTGCTTTCACATGTAGCACCAAAAAGATATTTAAAGGCAATCAACATTTAGAAACAAAGATGTAAAAATGGGAAAAGAAATTCTTTGCTTTTGATGTTTATGGAGCAATCCAACTGACTATGTAACATATTTATGTGTTTAGGGAGTTGAACTTTTTTCTAGTCTTGTTTCAAGCATGACATTAGGATTAAATATGTTTGGAAGGTCCCTGTGTAGTGCAAATGTTTTGTACTTGACTGCTAACTAAGAAGTTGGCAGTTTGAACCCACTCAGTTGTACCACCAAAGAAATGACCTAGTAATCTGCTTCCATAAATATTACATCTAAGACAACTCTGTAACATATAGGGTGTCCTAAGTCACAAACCAACAATGAAAACAAAATGAACCACAGAAATGTTTCAGAGTTCTATCATTTAAAAACAGTGTATTCTAGTGTACAACTTGTCTCCTTTAAGAATGCTAACTAAACCTTCTGTAACATTTAGGAACTTTGGGAAACAGTTTCTTGATTCAAAATTTTGTTTCCACAAGGTCTATGCTGTGAAACTTTGAAATTTTCAATGAAACAAACAGTCACTGAACATGCACCAGAGTCTGGTAAGCAGTAGAGCCTAGAAATGACAACATGTACAAGCAAGAGGCAGGTGTGCACGCCATCTCCCATGGGAGCATTCGCTGGCCTTCTCGGCAACAGGTGTTCCTTACACTCTACATGCTCTATACAATTTAACTCATTGAAATTAAGGTTCTTCTTTTGTAAGGTTAATGTGAAGTGACCTTTCATGGATGAATTGTTCTTCTGAAAAATGATATCAAACAGAAGCAGTAATTCATCAAGAGATAATAAAAGACAAAAGAACTTCTTTCTTCATGAGAGTCAACTGATTCTGAAGCCAAATTCACATTCATCCTGGCTTAGAATCCATTTAAGAGATAGATGGCTAACTAATAGGAGGACTGAAAGAAGGCCAGGAATGGATTCCGTGATCTTAAACCATGATTATTGTTGTTGTCGTGTGCCATGGAGTCGATTCCGACTCATAGCGACCCTTTATAGGGTTTCCAAGGCTGTAAATCTTTACGGGAGCAGAACATCTCATCTTTCTCCCACGGAAAAGCTGGTAGTTTCAAACTGCTGACCTTGCAGTTCACAACCCGATTCGTAACCACTATGCTACCAGAGGTCCTTTTTAAAGCATGATAGTAAATATTATTGCTAATAAGAATAATTAATAATGGTGCTTCAAATTGAAGTTAGGTGCTATTGAGTCATTTCTGATTCAGAACAAAACACTACCTGAGTCTGGGCCATCCTCACAATTGTTGTTGTTTGAGCTCATTGTTGCTGCCATTTGTATCAGTCCATCTCATTGCAAGTCTTCCTCTCTTTTGCTGTCTGTCTTCCCACATTACCAAGCATGATGTCCTTCTCTAGGGCTTCTCCTTCCAGATAATATGTCCAAAGTATGAGAGATAAAATCTCACCATCCTGGTTTCAAAGGAAACTTCTGACTGTCCTTTTTCCAAGACATATTAGTTTGTTCTTCTAGAAGTCCATGGTACTGTTAATATTCTCCTCCAACAGCATCATTCAAATGCATCGATTCTTCTACAATCTTTCTTATTCATTGTCCAATTTTTACAAGCAAATAAGGCATTTGAAAATACTATGGCTTGTGTGAGATGCACCTTAGTCTCAAAATAATGACATCTTTGCTTGTTAACACTTTAAAGAGGTCTTGCACAGCAGATTTGCCTAATGAGATATGCCATTTGATTTCTTAACTGTTTTTTCCATGAGTGATGATAGTGGCTGTAAGCAAAATTAAGACTTTGACAACTACAGTCTTCTTTCCATTAATCATGATGCTATTCATTGGTCCATTTATGAAGAATTTTTGTTTTCTTTACAATGAGATACAATCCACAATGAAAGCTGTAGTCTTTGAGCTTCATAAGTAAGTATTTCAAGTCCTCTTTATTTCTAACAAGCAAGGTTTATCATCTGCATATTAAAGGTTGTTCATGAATCTTCCTCCAATTCTGATGCAATATTCTTTTTCATATAAGCCAGATTCTCAGATTGTTTCCTCAATGTACAAACTGAATAATTATGGTGAAAGAATACAAACCTGGTGCACATCTTTCCTGATTTTATAATCATTCAGTATCGTCTTGTTCTGTTGGAACAATTGCCTCTTGATCTGTGTACAGGTTCCTCATAAGCACATTTAAGTGTTCTGGAATACCCATTCTTCTCAATGTTATCCATCATGTGTTATGACCCACCCAGTTGAAAGCCTTTACATAGTCAATAAAGCAATAAGTAAACATATTTCTCATATTCTCTGCTTTCAGTTAAGATCCATCGGATGTCAACAGAGATATGTCTAGCTCCAGTCCTCTACTGAATGCAGCTTGAATGGCTGGCAGTTCCCTGTCGATGTACGGTTACAGCCATTTTTAATTATCTTAAGCAAAATTTGAAGTCCTGGTGTGGTGTTGTGGGTTAATGCACTGGACTGCAAAGTCACTTTGAGCCTCAAGGTCAGAAGTTCAAGCTGCCCAGCTGCCCTTAGGAAGCCCTATACAGGGTCACTATGGGTCGGAACCAAGTCGACAGCACTTAACAACAACAACAAGCAAAATTTTACTTGCTTGTGATGTTAATGATATATTCCTTGATTTCTGCATTCCATTGGTCACCTCTGTTTGGAATGAGCACAAATATGGATCTCTTCTAATGGGTTGTCATCCAGATTTCCAGTGAGCACCTCCAGTGTTGCATTGGTTGGTTGAAAGATTTCTATTTTTATTCTGTGAATTCCTAGAGCCTTGTTTTTCACTTTCAGTGTAGCTTGGACTTCTTCCTTCAATACCATCAGTTCTTGATCATATGCAACCTTTTGAAATGGTTGAACTTCAACCATTTATTTATAGTACAATGACTCTGTGTATCCCTTCCATCTTTGTCTGATGCTTTCTGCATCATTCAATATTTTGTCCTTTGTTGTTGTTATTGTTAGGTGCTGTCAAATTGGTTCCCACTCATAGCAACTCTATGCACAACAGAACGAAACACTGTCCAGTTCTGCACCATCCTCACAATTGTTGTTACACATGAGCCCATTGCTGCTGCCACTGTGCCAATCCATCTCATTGTGGGGGTCTTTCTCTTTTTTGCTGACCCTCCACTTTACCAAGCATGATGTCCTTCTCCAGAGACTGGTCCCTCCTGATACTATGCCCATAGAATGAAAGACCAAATCTCACTATCCTGGCTTCTAGGGAGCATTCTGACTGTACTTCTTCCAACAAAGATTAGTTGGTCTTCTAGTAGTCCTATTCTTCTCCAACACCATAACTCAAATGCATCAATTCTTCTGTTGTCTGCCTTGTGCAGTGCCCAAATTTCACATACAGATGAAGCTATTGAAACTACCATGGTTTGTGTAAGGCACGCCTTAGTCCTCAATTTTAAGTTTTTGCTTTTGAGAGGTTTTAAAGAGATCTTGTGCAGCAGAATTGCCTAATGCAATATATCATTTGATTTCTTGACTACTGCATCCATGAGTGTTGATAGTGGATACAAGCAAAATGAAGTCTTTGACAACCTCAATCTTTTTTCCATTTATATGAATGTCATTTACTGGTCTAGCAGTGAGGAGCTTTGTTTTCTTTACACTGAGTTGCAACCCTTACTGAAGATTGTGGTCTTTGATTCTCATCGGTTTTATCTACAGAATCCTTCAATATTGTACGTGCAGGCTTGACATTTTCTTCAGTTCTTTGAACTTGAGAAATACTGAGCATTTTCTTCCATTTTGGCTTTCTAACTCCAGGTCTTTGCAAATTTCATTACAATACTTTTTGTCTTCTAAAGCTGCTCTTTGAAATTTTCTGTTAAGCTCTTTTACTTTCTCATTTCTTCCATTCGCTTTAGCTTCTCTATGCTTAAAAGCTAGTTTCAGAGTTTCTTTTGGCATCCACCTTTTTAGTGACCTTTAGCTTTCTTCTGTATAATGTTCTTGATGTCATTCCATGACTCTTCTGTTCTTCGGTCCTCAGTGTCTAATGCAGCAAATCTGTTCTTGAGATCGTCTCTAAATTCAAGTAGGATATATTCAAGGTCATATTTTGACACTTGTGGACTTGTTTTAATTTTCTTCCACCTGTATTTGCACATGAACCATTGATGGTTTGTTCCAAAGTCAGCCCCTGGCCTGGTTTTGACTTATGATTTTGAATTTTCCACCATCTCTTCCCACACATATAGTCAGTATGATTCTTGTGCAATCTTGACAGATCTGTGTATAGTTGACATTTATACTGTTTTTTTAAAATATATTTGCAATAAATATGTTGTTGGTCTTGCAAAAATCTATCATGTGATCTCCAGCATCATTTCTAGCACCAAGATGTTTCAAATAATTTGTCCAGTTTACCAACATAAGTACAAAAGAATGAAATGCATTTTTGTATACATTCAAGAACATTTGTATTCAGGAACTTTTTAAATATTCTCAAAAGTGAAATAGTATCATAAGAAAAGAATCAATAAAATCCAAAATGTGGGCTATTCTACAAGACAACTGACCTAGGTTCTTCAGAAATCCATGTCACTAAAAAGAAAAAGAAAGAAAGAAGGAAGGAAAGAAGAGACAGAGAAAGAAAGAAAAATAGGTGAGTGTTCTAGATTTAAAGAGACTTTTCAAGAGACCCAATAACAAGGCCCAATCAGCACTGGACTGAGAACCACAAAGTAAGCAGTTCAAACCCAACAGCTGCTCCTTGGAAACCCTACACAGGATAACTCTGAGTCAAGACTGAATCAATAGCACTTAACAACAACAATGTGTGTTAAAAATAAACATAGAAAATATATTTGCACATGCACTGAATAGTAGATGACATTAGGGGATTACCATACCCCTAATGGAGTCCTGGTATGGTGCTGTAGGTTGATGTGCTGGACTGCAAAGTTGCTTTGAACTGCAAGGATGGCAGTTCAAGCTCACCAGGTACTCCTAAGAAATCCTATACTGGGTCGCTAAGGGTTGGTACCGACTCAACGGCAGTTAACAATAACAAGTATTTTTCAAAGAAGCCCTGGTACCACTGTAGAATAAACATTGGACTACTAAACCTAAGGATGGAAGTTCAAACCCACAAATCACTCCACACAAAAAAGATGAATCTTTCTACTCCCATAAAGAAATCCTACATAGGGCAGAAATTAGTTGGAATCAACTCAGTGGCAGTGGGTTTGGCTTGGGTTTTAATGTTTCCCAAGCAGCTTAAGAGTAATAAGACAAAGTCAGTCTGGATATTTTCTAGTTATTTTTTTAAACCAAAAAAGAACCATCCAATTTGGTCACCCATCATTCTCCAGGCTTGACCATGAATGACTTTTGGATGGTCCAGAAAATCAAGTCTACCCTTAGAAAATGACACTTTGCCTGCAGTTAAGACAAATTAAAAATGTACAAAAGACTCAATTGTCAAGTCGAAAAGAAGGATATAAAAATGACTTTAAGTGGAAGTATTTGGGGGAATAAAGGCATAATCTCCTGGGAAATTACTTGAAAGGGAGAAATACCTACATGAGTGAGTAAATTTTATTATGCTCAAACCACAGCTGCTTTCCCAAATATGAGGACAGGCATCTTACCCAATTTAATAAGAATATTGTTAAGGAACAAATTAAAGACATCAATATGCCTATGCACCTTAAAGACAGAAAAACATTAGGAAAAACAGTGACTCATTGTTTTAAAGTTACATTAAGTGCATTTATTCCCAAGAAAAATAAATACAAAAAAATTACTTCTCTGAATCTAAAAGTTTTCTTCCCATTTTTTTTTTTTTCTTAATGCCTGTTGGTTGTTGTTGTTGTTAGGTGCCATTGAGTTGGTACCAACTCATAGCAACCTTATACACAGCAGAACGAAACACTGCCCAATCCTGGGCCAACCTCACTACTCTTGCTACACTTGAGTCCATCAATGCTGCCACTTGGCCAATCCTTTCTCATTGGTCTTCTTCTTTTTCTCTGACCCTCCACCTTACCAAACATGATATCCTTCTCCAGCGACTACTCCCTCCTGACAATATGTCCAAAGTATAGGAGACGAAGTTTGGCCATCTTGGCCTCCAAGGAGCACTCTAGCTGCACTTCTTCCAAAATGGATCTATTGGTTCTTTTGGCAGCCCATGGCACTTTCAATATTCTCCTCCAACACCATAACACAAAAGCATCAATTCTTCTACGATCTTCCTTATTCACTGTCCAGCTTTCGCATGCATATGAGGTTATTGAAAACACCATGGCTTGGATCAGGTGCACCTTAGTCCTCAAGCTGACATCTTTGCTCTTCAATACTTGAAAGGTCTTGCCTGTTGGTAATTGTCACTTATTTGGTTCTTTATACCAAGTTCCACCTCACGTTGCACCACAGCCCAGAATTAAGGTACTATTTTCTACTCTTTTCCAAAAAACTTATGACAATAACTAAACTTAAAATAAAACTACAGAAAAAATGTAATTCACTCCATAATGATGTCATGTAATGAGACAGCCTAAAAATAGTTTGAACTCTGAAAGCATTATTGTTATCAGTAAAAACCCCACCGAGCATTCTACCTTGTTATACAGGGTCACTAAGAGTTGAAAACAACTCAATGGCAGTGGGTACCTGAGGGCAAGGAACAGTTGAATGGGACATGAAGCTGGGCAAGAAGCTTCATTCTGAGGATAAGGACTCCTAGTTCGGATTCTCAGCTCCGCCATTTACTAACTAATGGACTTGCCAAGTCTCAATTCTTGCTAAGCCTCAGTTTCTTTACTTGGGCACTACTACTTGGACACTACTACTTTACTTGGGCACTGTAATAAAAAAAAAAAAAAAAAGTACTTATAAAAAGTTAAACAGTTGCAGTAGGGTCGATTCTGATTTGTGGTGATCTCATGTGTTTCAGAGCAGAACTGCGCTTCACAGAGTTTTTAATGCCTTTTATTTTTAGGAGAGAGATTGTCAGTCCTTTCCTTCAGGGTCTCTATGGGTACATGTGAATAACAACAAGGCAAAGGTAGTATGAACGGACGTATTCCAACCTGAAAGCTGATGGATACACATCTTATCCACTGAGAACCATGTCCCTTTCAAGCAAAGATATACTATGGGTTTATATGGATATCAAAGCTTCTGAGGACTGCCTCTTGGGACTGAATTCTAAATCACAGGTTCATCATTTGAAATCTGTGAATATCAGGGAAGCAGATGTGTCAAGAATCCTCGAAGAGTTAAAATCTAACTTACCTACTGCTTCAGGCTAAGTAAGAATGAGAATTTGGTGACGGTCAAAGCTGTTATAAAAATTGCATTTTCTGTCATACACATTGTCTCCAGTAATAGAAAAATTGTCAAATAACCCCCATAGACTGCTCTTCCCACATGTACACTGTTTGTTTGGTTTTTTTCCTAAACTTTGGTTCCATAATTTCAAGTGATGATGAATGAAACGCCTGCATTACACTAAATCAGTGGGAAGTTAGTTCTCTAAGCAGTATGTCCACTCTGTGCTCTAACACATGACATGGCTCAACTGTGCTCTTACTTGTTGTCACACAAAAAACAAAATTGAGTGTAAATGTTCCTTTCCCCTGATTTTTAAGATTAAAACATTTTATATGATTTCTCTGATGATGCACACTGGTATTTCAGTGATTTTATTTAAAAACAAAAAACTAAGCTTCTTGCTTCCCTAGCAAAGCTTTAAAGCCTAAAATGAAAGATTCCAATTAATGAAGCTGTCTGTTGCTTTCATTTAACACTTTAAAATATTTGTGAACTAAAGTTAAAAAAAAAAAAAAAAATCTCTGAAACTGCAAAAAAACAAGAAATCATTTTGACTTTAAAAAACACATTTCTTTCTCTTTTAAAGACATTTCCTTCTTTGCCAATACATGAAACTTCATAGAGACTAAAAACAATCAGAACCCAAACCTATGAACTTTAAAAAGAAAATATTTTAAAATTATGTGTAAGGAAAAATAGCTCTAAAATGAATGCTTGTCTTCAAAATTATAGACTTCTGTCACCAAATGACAGCAACAAGTAGTATTGGCATAAGACCTTTCCTTTGGGGAAATTATTTTCCTAAACTTTATTCCTATTTGATTTTCAAAAGAATATTGTGATATTAGCATTATCCTTGTCCTTGTTTAACAAAGGAGAAAGCAGTTTCCAATTCTGCTTTGGATTCAAGATCCCAAAAAAACTCACTCAAACCCCTCTGTTACCAATGGCTTATTCCCCTCAGCACTAACAAAGTCAATTAGTAAAAGGAGAAGGAGAGAGGAAGGGAGGAAGCTAGAGAAGGGAATAAAAAAGGAAGCAGGAGGAAGAGGAGTAGAAGGGAAGGAGGAAGAGGAAAAAGGAAAAGGAAGAAAGAGAAAGGAAGGAAGAAGGCAGAGAAAAAAAGGTAGGGAAAGGAAGAAAATGAGAAGTGAGGAGGCCTTGACTTTGATGACACCAGCTCCAGGAAAATTCTGCTGCACCCGCTAAACCAATTGAGAGAAGTCCCATTATTACCCCTCTCATAGCACCCTGTATGTTGTTTGCTTGTCCCTCTATAACTCTGAGAGTCACATATCTAATTTGCATCAATACTACATCTACAGAAATGAGCACAGTGTTTAGGAAAAGGCAGCTACTCATCATTAATATGAGATGATTTGATAATTCATTACTTTTAGAAATCACGTAAGAATTTAGACCACAACAAAACCAAGTATGATCTGGAAATCTTTGCCTAGGCGATACAAAGATTAAGTTTTACCTACTTTTTAAAATGTTACATCTTGATTAGGAGGGAGTTAAGGAGAGGCTGATACCTCACCTCCCATCATTACGCAAGGATAGCACCATGAGTTGTAAACATTAGTGTTCAAACTACAGAAGTCTTTCCAGATGTGTCCTGTGTATATTCACTCACAACAACACATAACATAGGTATTGATAGTTTACAATTTGCCTTGGAGAAGTTTATACGAATGAGAGACAGCAGTACAAGCTATGTTCCATGAAGGCCAAGCTCTAAACAATATTATGGGAAGAAAAGTCACATACATTTGTGAATGAGTGGTGAAAATTAAATAAGAATTGTTAATACCAGCCTTCTAAGCTTTATATTGTTGCTGCTAAGTACTGTCAAGTTGCTGCCTACACAAAGGGACACTATATAGGGTTTCCGAGGAGCAGCTGGTGAGCTTGAACCACTGACCTTGCAGTTCAAACCCACAGCACCACACCAGGACTATATGAGCCTTTAACCTTTAGCCTTTAGTCTTTAGTATGATATTAATTGTGAACCCCCATACATAATATGCATTGTTTGCTAAGTCATTCATTTGTCAAATTTGTTTCTTAAGGAGTTTTCTCAGGACTTCCTTGATAAGGAATTCACTGGGGGAATTAGTGGCTTAAGGAATGATGTTGTTCTTATTTGCCAACACCTACAAGGTAAGCAATTGGAGAATCACCATCTGGCTCTTACTAAATAAGTGATGTTATTGTTGCTGTTAAGTGCCTTAGAGGAGGTTCTGACCCTTAGCGATCCTGTATAGGGTTTCTGAGGAGCATCTGGTGAGCTTAAACTCAACACCTTGTGGTTCAAACCAATTTTGCAGTCCAGAGCATTAACCCAGTGCACCAGACTAGGATTTCACCCAAAAAGTGTTGTTGTCAAGTGTCGTTTAGTTGATTCTGACCCATAGCGACCCTGTATAGGGTTTCTGAGGAGCAGCTGGTGAGCTTGAACTGCCGACCTTGCAATTCAAACGGCTTTGCAGTCTGGCACATTATCCCACAGCACCATACCAAAATCGTATAAAAATCCAGCTATTAATCCCTAGGAATATTAACATTTGAGAAAGACCTCAGAAACAATTTAACCCAATATCACATCCAAGGTGGATAAAACTATGAAAGATTGAGGTTTTGTTCAACTTTCTCATATAATAATCTTACTACAGAGGATTAAAAACATCAGTATAAATGCCCTCAGCAAGGACATTGTCACATACACAACAGAAATAATTAGAGAACACACCAGCTGCCTCATTAATTATAAAGGAGAAAACCTAGAGTGGCAATATAATGAAATGTGAGTTTCTATTATTGTCTTTAATTGGACTAAATAAACTTAACAGTAGCTCTGTATCCTGCAAAGATGTTTTAGCACAAAGTAACAATGATTATGGTTCTACATAGAGGGCAAATTAAAAGTCTCCAGTTGTTTTTAGGTGCCGAATCAGTTCTGATTCATAGTGATTCTGTACGCAACTGCCCAGTCCTATGTCAGCCTCACAACTGCTACTATATTTAAGTCCATTGTTGCTGCCACTGTGTCAATCCATCTTTTGAAGGTCTTCCTCTTTCTCACTGACCCTCCACTTTACCAAGCATGATGTCCTTCTCCAAAGACAAGTCCCTTCTGACAGCATGTCTAAAGTATGAGAGACAATGTCTCATCATCTTCCCTTCTAAGGAGCATTCTGATTGTACTTCTTCCAAGACAGATTTGTCTGTTCTTCTGGCAGTCCATGGTACTTTCAATATTCTTCACCAACACCATAAGTCAAATGCATCAATTCATCTATGGACTTCTTTATTTGTTGTCCAACTTTCACATGTGTATGAAGTAATTGAAAATGCCATGGCTTGGGTCAGCTGCACCTTAGTTCTCAAACTGACATCTTTGCTCTTTAACACTCCACAGCAGATTTACCTAAGCAATGCATCATTTGATTTCTTGACCTCGACTTCCATGAGCATTGATTGTGGATCCAAGTAAAATGAAGTCTTTGACAATTTCAATCTTTTCCCCATTCATCATTTATGATACTATTTATTGGTCTAGTTGTGGGGATTTTTGCTTTCTAGGCATTGAGGTACAATCTATACTACAGACTGTAGTCTTTGATCTTCATCAGTATTTCAAGTACTCTTTGCTTCTAACAGTCTCCAGCAACCCATAATTAACAAACACCTAATAAAAATCAAGCGTATGTGTTCAGTAAGGATGTGGAGAACCAAGTGATAATAAAGATCCAGGGCATTGGGGTGGGGGTGGGAGGGCACTCAATAAACATGAAAGATTTAAATATAACTGAGTCTTTCAATTTGAACACACACCGCCCACTACCCCCAGCCATTTTACAGGTGGAAAAAATGAGGCCCAAAGAAGGTAATTAACAAATATCACAAAGCAGTTCAAAGTTAAAGCCAGAACTATGAGTTTGAACCAACTGCAATCACTGACACTCGTCATTTGCGACCTACAAAATGCTAAAACTAAAAAAAAAAAAAAATTAACTTCCCTACAGTTAGTCCAGGGTTTTTATCCACAACATCTAGACTTTTTAGTGTCTGCAACCACAATGCACCAATAAAGGAGGAAGGGGTGCTGAATATGCCGGATGTGTTGAGCCACAACCCACGAATAGAGACTTCACCTAAATGTTGAAAATTGTCTCTAAGCATTGGGATACAGGAAAAAATAAAACACAAGAACTTTTCTTTTCAAAAGTAATAAGACAACAAATGAAGAAGAAAACAAAGAATTGAAGAATAAATGTAATTATACAACAGGTTCAAATAATGCACCTATTTGCAAATCTTAATAATTCTTACAACTCTTTTGAGCACAGAGGGTGAGTTGGTAAAAGTACTTACTATTTCTTTTGAGCTTCTCTGCAAGGCTCCTTGGCTCCACCTAGTGCCAGCCAGTCAAAAATGAAACCATAATCCTGAGTTAGGAATAGTTTACTATTTGTAAAATGTGAATAACAATAACACTAGCTCATAGGATTGTTGAGCTAATTCAATGGGATTCATACGTATAAAATGCTTAGGAATAACACTAAGTAAATCTTCATTTCTGTCCTCCAGCCTTTCCTTATATTCTTCCTGGATAATAAAAATGAGGCCCAGAGAGATGAAAAAACAAACTTATCCAAAGTCACAGAGATCGTAAGCAATGAAGCAAACATTCTAACACATCTTCACCACCATATTTACTATCTTCCATGTACTTGTAAACTCACAACAGAATGAGCCACACAGAAGTGCATTCCCCATGAGGTGTTCCATGCTCCAAAATTCTGTCTCCCTCCACATTCAGTCCCCTAGCTGTTCTTTCAAAAGGCCTTAATTCTGCTTGGTAACAGAAACTACATGTTTGAGAGAACTGGCATGAAGATACACACACGCATACACAACACAGACCATACACATACACCCCAGTACTTAATCCTCCCAGAATATTTAGCTTCTAAAGAGCTTTAGAATTTGATTTGGATTATTCTTAAATGAAATATAAAGAAATCTACATTCTTCTTGACAACTTCTCACCTCATTTCTGCAGGCTTATCTCTGCACCTCAGACAAATAACAATCCTCTTCTACTATCAAATATTCATAGTAGGCATTTACAATTTCTTGTGAATTGAAATTCATGTGTTACTTTCTCCTCCTGGGGATTGCTTTATGAGCCTAAACTTTACTATAGAACAAAATTTTTTGCCGAGTTAAAAGCATCCCAGGTATCTCTAACATGTACACTTATTCTCCTTATAAAAAATAAAGAGGCCAGACTTAAGTAAGAGTAAGGACTCAGATTTTGAAGGGGAGAAAAATGAGAATAGGTTAAAATTCAAGAGGGTGATAATTGTATGCTACTTTTGATCCTAACAATTTCTATGTATTACTATTCCACTAATGGTGGTGGCACTGGGGTGCCGTAGAATTGGTTATGACTCATGGCAACCCAGCATAGAGTTTCCGAGGCTGTAAATCTTTACAGCAGTAGAAAACTTCATTTTCCTCCCACAGAACAGCTGATAGTTTCAAAATGATGACCTTTAGCTAAGCAGCCCAACTCATAACCACTACTACTAGAGCTCCTCTTTCCACCAAGATATACTTGTATTATAAGAGATTTCAGATCCCCCTGAAAGTGAACTATAAAAGGTGTTACATGCTGTCCAGTCGATTCCAACTAATAGTGACCCTGTATATGGTTTCTGAGGAGCCACTAGTGAATTTGAACTGTCGACCTTGCCATTCAAACCAACCTTGTGGTCCAGTGCATTAGCCCACAGACCCACACCAGGATTTACTGAGCTATAACAGTAGACCAAGGGGAAACTTCAGTTAACATAATGACAGCAATGACATTCAATTACATTGAATGTCAATGTATTAAATGTACCAGTGAAGAGAGAGTGGCAGAATGGATAAGAAAACAAGACCCTTCAATAAGCTGCCTGAAAGAGACACACTTTATACACAAAAACAAAACCAGACTAAAAGTTAAAGGATGGAAAAAAAATATACCAAGCTAACTGCAACAATAAGCAAGCATAAGTGGCAACACTAATCTCCGATAATGTAAACTTTAAGACAAAAACCAGCATAAGAGATAAAGAAGACACTATCTCATGATCAAAGGGTCAATTGAGCAAGACAACATAACCATAATAAATATCTATGCTCCCAATGAAAGAGCACCAAGATATATAAAACAAGTCTTACTAGAATTGAAGAAAGAAATAGATAAATCTACAATTATAGTGGGAGATTTTAACAACCACTTTCAAAAAGGGATAAAACAACCAGAAAGAAACTCAAAAAAGTTACAAAGGAACTAAACAACACAATTAACCAACTTGACCTCATAGATGTGTACAGAGCATTCAACCAAACAACAGCACAATATACATTCTTCTCAAGGGCACGTGGAACATTCCCCAGATTATGTTAGGTCACAAAGCAAGCCTACATAAATTTGTAAACACCAAAATACTACAAAGCATCTTTTCAGACCACTATGCTATAAAACTAGAAATCAACAATAAGAAGACCAAGGAAATAAAGTCAAATTATGAAAATTGAATAATGCCCTGCTGAAAAGTGACTGGGTAAAAGAAGAAATTAAACGTGAATTCAAAAAGTTCCTAGAAACAAACGAGAATGAAAACACAACATGCCAAAATCTTTGGGACATGGCAAAAGCAGTGCTGAGAGGACAATTTATTCCGATAAATATGCACATACAAAATGAGGAAAGAACCAAAATTAACACATTAACACAGCATCTACAATTAGAAACAGACCAACAGAGGGAACGTACAGTCACCAAAAGAAAAGATAAAATAAAGATAAGAGCAGAAATAAATGAGATGGAAAACAGAAACACTATAGAAAGAATCAACAGGATAAGAAGCTGGTTCTTTGAAAGGATTAATAAAATTGACAAACCACTGGCAAAACTAGCAAAAGAAAAGAGGGACAGGACACAAATAACTTGCATTAAAAACCATGTGGGCGATGTCACAACAGAACCAAACGAAATCAAAAGGATATCAACAGAATATGATGAAGAGTTGTACTCCAACAAATTTGAAAACTTAGAAGACATGGATACATTTTTAGAAAAACACGACCTACCTAAACTTACTCAGAGTGAAGTAGAAAACTTGAACAGACCCATAACAAAAGAAGAAATTGATCAGGTCATCAAAAAATTCCCAACCAAAACAAGTCCAGGCCCAGATGGCTTCACAGGTGAGTTCTACCAAACATTCAGGGAAGAACTGTCACCAATTCTACTCACATTATTCCAGAAGACAGAAGAGGATGGAAAACTTCGTAATACTTTTTATAAAGCAAGCATACCCCTCATACCAAAACCAGGGAAGGACATCACTAAGAGAGAAAATTATAGACCAATATCCCTTATGAGCATAGATATAAAAATTCTCAACAAAATCCTAGCCAACAGAATCTAGCAGCACATCAAAAAAATAATACATCATGACCAAGTGAGTTTCATAAAAGGGATGTAAGGATGGTTCAACATTAGAAAAACAATTAACATAATCCACCATATAAATAAGAAAATGAAAAGAACCACAGGATCATATTGATTGATG
>NW_006408583.1:3828381-3836823 GCF_000296735.1 Chrysochloris asiatica
CCCTCAGAGCAAACTCCCTTCCAAGACTAAAACTCTAGGGGTGTACATGAGCAGGCATGTGGTCTGGCTGGTGACCACATTGGTCACCGATAAGGAGAAGAGGGGGGAAAAACAGCAATGAAGTTGGGATCTAAGTCCAACCACATTCAATAGACTCCTGTGAATCCAGGTGGAGACCTGGATGGCCAGCAGTTACAGCAAGACCCGGGGACTCCTGGTCCCAGAGGCAGTGACATAACCACAGAGGACTGGAGCAGAGAGTGAAGCATCCAATGATATGAAGCGGGGGGAGATGCACAAGAACACCCATACTTGCAGATAGTACCCACTTGACCTGGCTTCAATGGCTGGATGATCAGAACTAAACTAGAAGAAGAAAGAAGAGGGAAAAAAAAAAAAAAAAAAGAGTAGCCTACTAAAATTTGATGAATGTTACCTATATGTATGGACGTAGTAGCTCAAAAAAAGGAACAAATCTTTACAGCAAGGACCTCTCCCACATCCTTGGTACACAGGGTTAACAGGGATGGGCAACTTAGACATTGACTACCCAAAATGGGGTAGGGGACTATAAAGGCAAGAAGTGACTGGCTTATATGCTTTCAAGAGGGAGCCTAGTTCCAGACAGGGCAGGAATAGGTAGAACCTCCACTGAATGATTTCCAATCTGTTGGGACCTGGCTGGCAAAAGGAAATGGGGACAACAGAAAGAAGAGTTGTTAACTAAACAAAACCATAAGAACAAACTCAGAGAATCTGGGAGGTCAGTCTATGATCAAAACAATATGTAAAAGAAGGTAAACACGTAGGAACAGAGATCCAGATAGTGAGAACGTCAGTTCGATTACGAGACTGCACTAAATGGAGAGAAAAGTTAATGGACTATAAGGCAACCTCAAAGAAACTTAACACGTCACAACATACCAAGAGAATGAAAATCCAAGAAGAACATGAAAACATTAAAACTACGAGGAAACTCACAAGAAAGAACACAAAAATCATGAACTCAACAAAGGAAGACAAACAGAACAAAGAAACAGCAACACCACAAAAAAACAAACATAATGGCAACAATTAATCAAAACCTATCGATAATTACACTGAATGTAAATGGATTAAATGCACCTGTTAAGAGACAGAGAGTGGCAGAATAAGAAAACAAGATCCTTCAATATGCTGTCTGCAAGAGACACATCTCACACACAGAGACAAAAACAGATTAAAGGGAAATGGGGATTAGACTCTTGTGGTACAATAGTGAATAATTGCCATCAGGACTGACTGTGAGGGTTGGAAATGTAGCGGTAGATGTTTTTTGACAAAAGGAGGAGAGTGTGTGATTTTGCAGCCCAGGAGGTGAGGTCCCTGGGACCATCAAGTGAGAAGAGCAGAGAGTGTGACCCTACCCAGAGAGGCAGTGACCCCAGACTTGGAGACAGAGATGATAACGTGGACAGATGGAGTGGCTGGAGACATGAGAGTCAGGGAGGGAGAGGAGCTGTTTGCTGACAGACCGACGGGGTGATGGTGTGGCTGTGGGTGTATCCTTTGGTTATTTGATGATGCATGGAGGGGATTGTAATCACTGCAATGAAATGAAATACGATAGGATGAGTGTAAAGCTGATATTCTTCCATGTAAACCCACATAATTCACAATAAAAACCTAAAAAAAAAAAGTAGACCAAGGAAAACAGAAGTAAATATTAAAGAGGCATTTTGGTAGTATAGTGGGTTACAAGTTGGGCTGTTAACTACAAGGTCAGCAATTGGAATCTACCAGGTACTGACCAAGATTTACAGCCTTGGAATCCCTATACAGGGACACTTAAAGTTGGAACTGACTCCATAGCATAGAATCACCACTACCACCATGTGAAAACTTAATAAGCTATGCAAAAGTATTTTTAATGTAATCATTTCAAAAAGTCCATTTTGCAATATGCAAGGTCACTTTCTGAGGCTAACCAAATCACATAGCAAGACACCTGGTACTTTGTTTTGTAGGCTTTGCTACCCATTGTAAGAGAAATCCAGATAGATGATGATTGCATGTGTTTTCAAGATTGGCTTTTCATTCAAAATCTAATTTGACTCATCTAGGATATTACTATGTGTTTTCTTGTTTCTCACTTCTGTTGAAATAACCTGAGTAACTATTTTGAGTTCAAATTGATGAAAGAAATGCCATGTGCAGACACCTAGCAACTTGAGTCATAGATGTTTTTATAGCTAGAGGTTTTTTAATAGAAATGCAATCTGTACATGCCCCAAAATTTGAGTCATAGATGCTTTTATAGGCCAGTGTTCTTAGAGACAAGTGGAGATTTTAGGGGGTTTCCCTTCACATTCCTTCCACAAATAGCTTTTAATCATGTCTATACAGGCATTCTGCTGGACTCTGGGAAAGATGGCGCTGAATAAGGTGTAAACTGAATAAGGTGTAAACATCCAACTTTCAGAAACTTGTTATCTAGGTAGGGAAATAAAACTCACTAATTTTATTGAACATGTACTAGGCAACAAAATCAAAGCAATGATATTGATCCCAAACCCAAACCCATTGCCACCAAATGTATTCTGATTCATAGAGACCCTCTGGGATGGAGTAGAACTATCACACAGGGTTTCCAAGGCTGATAATCTTTACAGAAGCAGACTGCTGCATCTTTCTTCATTTGAGAAGCTGGTGGGTTAGATCCACCGACTGTTTAGGCATTTAACCACTGGGCCACCATCAATAACATTGAGTACTAATGAAAAACAGTCTGTGGTCCCATAAGGATCATGAACTAGTGGAGAGAAATCACCTACATTTGCACTTCAGCCTAGTAATGTTACAATAAGGGTAATCATTGTGGATCTTGCCAGGTTGGGGGGAGAAAGATGGACAGGTCATCTGGAAGGTTACCTTAGCTGAACTTTTTAGGATTGAGTAGGAGTTTAGAGGTTTACTTAACAGACTACCTTAACTAAGTAAAGTACTTGAGAGCTAAGTTTTTCATTTTCATTTTTTAAGAGAGGAATGGTGTGAGATAACCAGGAAGTAGTAACAATCTCCAAATGAGAATTGAATTAAATAGTCAAATATCAGAAAGATCTATCCTGATGCCATTAAAAAACTATCACAATTGATTGTTGCTGTTAAGCATCATTGAGTCGGTCCAGCCCATAGTGATCTTGTATAGGGTTTCCAAGAAGCAACTGATGAGCTTGAACCTCTGACTTTGAGGTTCAAATTAATTTGCAGTCCAATGCATTAACCCACAGTGACACATTTCAAAAGGGGGATGGATTACTTCAGGGCAGATGAGGGAAGAGTGGAGAGAGTCTGTGAAAAGATGTTCCTGAACTATGATATTTGAGAATGAATATAAGTAGTGCTCCCTGAGTGGCTCAAATGATTGGCACTGGTAGCGTCGTGGATTATGAGCAGGGCTGCTAACCTCAAGGTCAGCAGTTCAAATCTACCAGATGCTCTGCAAAAGAAAGATGAGACTTGCTGCTCCCATACAGATAGACCCTACGTAGGTTTGTCATGAGTCAGAACCAATTTGGTGACACGCAACCACCACAACCACCACCACCGCTTGATGTGGCGCTTAGGATAAGCACTGGACAGCAAAGTTAGTTTGAACTGCAAGGTTGGTTTGAACTGCAAGAACTGACTCAATGGCACTAAACAACAACAACTAACCAAAAAGTTAGTGATTCAAATTCTCCCAATAGTGCCATACAAGAGAGGCCTGACAATGTGCTTCCATAACATTGTCGTTGTTGTGAAGTGCCTTCATATCAGTTCTGACTCATAGTGACCCTGTGTAGGGTTTCCGAGGAGCAGCTGGTGGATTTGAACTGCCAACAACCAAAAACCCCTATGAAGCAGTTCTCTCGGTAACACATGGGGTCACCATGAGTTGGAATCAACTCAGTAGCATAAGGTTTGGGTTTGTTTGTTAAGTACAAACTAAGGGAGTGGGTGCAGCATTAGGAAGAGTGTGTTTTAGAAAAATCAGGGCTTTGCAGACTGCAGTGTTGTTATTGTCAGGTACCATTGAGTCGATACCAACTCATATCAACATTATGCACAGCAGAACGAAACACTGCCCGGTCCTGAGCCAACATCACTATTGTTGCCATGCTTGAGCCCATTGATGCTGCCACTTAGCCAATCCATCTCGCTGGGGGTCTTCCTCTTTTTCTCTGACCCTCCACCTTACCAAACATGATATCCTTCTCCAGTGACTGGTCCCTCCTGACAATATGTCCCAAGTATGAGAGATGAAGTTTGGTCATCTTGGCCTCCAAGGAGCACTGTGGCTGCACTTCTTCCAACACAGATCTGTTGGTTCTATGGGCAGCCCATGGAACTTTCAATAATCTCCTCCAACACCATAACTCAAAAGCATCAATTCTTCTACAGTGTTCCTTATGTACAGTCCAACTTTCACATGAATATGAGGTTATTGAAAATATCATGGCTTGTATCAGGCACACTTTAGTCCTCAAGCTAACATCTTTGCTCTTCAACACTTTAAAAATACAAAGGACATATTAAACAGGACAAACAACTCCCGGGCTCATATAACCACTTGTCCCTGCCTTCTAGTAAATAAAACAACTCAGTCATCACAACAAATATTATCCAACATACTAATTTAGAGATTACTGGGTTGGATATGTACTCTCCCCAAAAAATATTGTGGAACCTCACTGGCTAGGTTAACTCAAGGTCATGCTGGAGCAGAGTGGACATTAATTCAATGTGACTGGTGTTCTTTTAGGAAGACACAAGAAAGAGACAGAGACACAGAGGGAAGATGGTCATGGGAAGGAGGAGGCAGAGATTGGAGTTATTCTGTTACAAGCTAAGGAATGCCAGGGTCTAACTGATGCTGTAAGAGACAAGGAAGGTCCTCCCTTACAGGCCTCAGAGAAACATGGCCTGACTGACTCTTTGATTTTGGACTTCTCGCTTACAGAATTATGAGAGAATAATTTGGGTGTTTTCAGTAATCTAACTTTAGATGCTCCTCAGAAACCCTATACAGGGTCGCTATGAGTTGGAACCAACTTAACAACAACAAAACAAGTTTGTGGTAATTTTCTAGAGCAACTGTAGGAAATAAATCCAGGGAGAGTGGTTATGCGCACTATGCATAATGGTATACACTTCCTACATCATTAGGAGTTTGGATGGTTATCAATCACCTCTAGTTCCCACAGTGCAGTCCCTCAAATCAGTCTTGATCTCAGCCAAACTACAGTGCACAGCTCCACACCAACTCACCATCTGTTGAGAACATCCCCCTGAAAACCCTGTGCATCTCCACACTGTCTCTCTCAAAACCTTCACTAACACTGTACTAGGCAGCTCAGAAAGGCTCCAAGTACCCTGTGGCCACCTCGCAAATAAGATAGAATCATGCATAGGTGATTTGGTAGTGTGCAGAAGGTGGCAGCAGAGAAGCGAGTGACCTGAAGAGACGCCTAAGCTGAACCTTTAAGGTTTTCAAGAGGTTTCAGGAGAAACATTCACCCTACCACCTCATGTAGCCCCATGCTTACAGTAGAAACTTGAGTACCACACCTCATATTGAAACTTCCTCCTACCTTGCCTCATTCTTCCTACACTCTCATTCCTGAAATCTCTTCTCAAATGAAATACTTGCACAGAAGTCTTTGTCTCAGACTTTGAGATAGTTCCAACTCATAGCAACCCTGTGTACAACGGAACAAAGCACTACCCAGACCTGCATCATCTTCACAATTGTCATGTTGGATCCCATTGTTGCAGCCACTGTGTCAATCCATCACCTTGGGGAGCATCCTCTTTTTTGCTGACTTTCTACTGTACCAAGCATTGATGTCCTTCTCCAGGATTCCTGATAACATATCCAAAGAAGAAGAAATTAAGTCTCACCATCCTTGCTTCCAAAGTGCATTTTGGCTCTGCTTCTACAGATTTGTTTGTTCTTCTGGCAGTCTGTGATACTTTCAATATTCTTCTCTAACAGCATCATTCAAATGCATTGATTCTTCTATGATCTTCCTTATTTATCATTCAATTTCACATGCATATGAGGCAATTGAAAATACTGATTTGGATCAGGTACACCTTAGTCCACAAAGTGACATCTTGGCTCTTTAACACTTTAAAGGGGTCTTTTACAGCAGATTTGCCTAATGCAGTATGCAACCATTTGATTTCTTGACTGCAGCTTTCAGGAGTGGATCCAAGTGAAATGAAATCTTTGACAATTTTAAGCTTTTCTCAATTTATCATGATGTATTTCTTGGTCTGGTTCTGAGTATTTTTGTTTTCTTTGCGTTGAGGTGCAATCCATACTGCTGGCTTTATTCTTTTATTTTCATCACTAGTTCTTCAAGTCCTCTTTACTTTGTGAAAGCAAGACTGATCATTAGCATATCACCTAAACCAAGGCAAACTCATTCATATTTCATTGAAGTCTATCTTTTGAAAAATTCTAAGCTGGAAATTCTGATGATCTAAATATACCTCTCTTCTTAATAAACAACTCATAACAAATCAAGTAGAAAATGATCATGCTACATGAACAGCAATTTACAATTTTTTATATAAGCAATATTAATAGGAAATAAAGAGCAAAATCAATTTCAAAACCATACTTATGACAACAGCTAATACAAGTATGTTCTTCTGGAAATTCCAGTTACCACCAAATGTTGCAATTGCCAAGACAAGGTATCAGCCAATTAGCTTAAAAGAATGAGAGATTCAAATCCTCGGTACATTTACTAATGCACTAGTGATTATGAATACCAATTTTAGTAATTATTAATCACTCCCTTGTTAGTTCACCAGTTGGTAAGGCTTAGTCACATTTATAGAGTAGTGGTAGTTGTGATGGTTATGTACCATGAAGTTGGTTCTGACTCATAGAGACCCTGTACAGGGTTTACAAGGCTGTAGATCTTTATGGGAGCAGAAAGCCTTATCTTTCTCCTGCGGAACGGCTGGTAATTTTGAACTGCTGACCTTGCAGTTCACAGCCCACTTTGCTACCAGAGCTCCTTTTACAGAGTAGTAGATCTATGGAATAGTGCAATATTCACTGATAAGAGTCTAAGAACACAATTGAATTTAGACGCTTGAAAAATCTTTTCATTATACAGATGTTTCTCATGGTGGGAAATTGTCTAAATGGAATTTGAGATATTATAAGTGTGCACAAAAGATGTGTAAGGCACAAAAATTGAATTACCTGTTGAAAGGGGAAAGCATTAATAGTAGAAAGGCAGATTCTTCTTAGAAATCTTTCTGTGGAACCAATTTTGGTCCATTTAAAACTATCAGTAAATTTAAATGTTTTGGGCAAAGGGGATTCCCAGAAGTCTGCTGAAACAAGCAAAAGCTTTTTAAGGAGAAATGTAGGGCATGTTGCTTTGTGGAAATGAGTCATTGAACTATAGACTTTAATCATTAGAACGGCTTTATTCATTCCGTATTGAGTGTCTGGCATCCTGCTAGGTAGGGCACATAAAGAAAGCAGACATAATCCTGTTCTCATGGCGTATACACTTCCGGTGGGGATACAGACAATCAACAAACTAATAAAGACACAAACCCATAGTTTGAAAATGTGATAAACTCTAGAAAAGAGGATATGGAAAGAGTATAAGGAAAGTTATGCAATTCACAATAGGGGAAAACAACATTTATACTGAATCCTGAAGAATGAGTAGAAGGAGTTAGCCAGATGAAGACTAGAAGAATGAGGGGGCCAAGAAGAAGAAAGTATATTTGCTAATGTCGTGAGACAGAAAAGAGTTCAGTCAGTTCAAAGAATTTTGTGAAAATAAATGGGTAGGAATATAAACTAAGGGAGGCTCCAGATGAAATGAAAAATGGAATCCATGACAGTCAGAGAACTTTGTTGTTGATATTGTTTGATGCCATTGAGTAGCTAGGAAACTTACTATTAAAACAGCCAGTTTTGAAAGTGACAATTATAACTATCAGGAAAAATCTCCTTTTTATTTTATGTGAGTCACCTTGATCTAATAGACCAGGGTCTTAAACAGGATTCAGTAAAAGCCTGTGGATCTGAAATAGGAGCCAAGGCTGTGAGATGTATGAGAGTCCCCGGACTTCGAATGGGAATGCATCAGAGTGACAATCGCAGGGTTCTGGGAAGCAATGAACACACTTGGCCAGAAAACAACTACAGCAAGGGCCAGCCATGTCCAAGGCATGGGGTGATGGGAAGGAGAGGAGAGAGGATTCCAACAGTTATTCAATGTATACCAGATACTAGACATGCTGTGTGTTACCATGTGTTTACAAGTTATCTTCACAACCTTAGGAAGAATACACAAAAATAACCACTTCCATGTTAAGGAGCTCTGGTAGCGTAGTGGTTACGAATCGGGCTGCGAACCTTAAGGTCAGCGGTTCAAA
>NW_006408583.1:3836923-3837927 GCF_000296735.1 Chrysochloris asiatica
TATACAAAGAAAATTACAAAACACTACTATAAGAAACCAAAAGAGACTTACAGAAGTGGAAGAACATACCATGTTCCTGGATAGGAAGACTCAACATTGTGAAAATGTCAATACTGCCCAAATCAATTTACACATATAATGCAATCTCAATCCAGATTCCAACAACATTCTTCAAAGTGATGGAAAAGACAATTACTAACTTAATATGGAAAGGAAAGAAACCCAGGATAAGCAAAGCACTGCTTAAGAAGAACAACTAGGTTGGAAACATCTCACTCACCAATTTCAAAATTTACTACATGGGTCCAGGGGTTAAAACAGCCTGGTACTGGTACAATGAAAGAGACATTGACCAATGGAATAGAATTGAGAATCCAAAAATTAACCCATCCACATAGAGCCAATTGATTTTCAACAAAGTGCCTAGGTATATTGCATGGGGAGGAGATAGTCTCTTTAACAGATGCTGCTGGCAGAACCGGAAAGCAATAAGCAAAAGATTGAAACAAGACCTTTAACTCACGCCCTGTACAAAAACCAACTCAGCATGGATTAAAGACCTAAATGTGAATCCCAAAATTATGAAGGTCATTAATGAAAAAATAGGGACAAATGTGAGGGCTCTAATTCAGGGTATACACAGACTAGCAAACATTTTGAAAATTACACAAACAAAAGTAGACAAAATAGATGATTGTGACATATGAAAAGTTAAAAACTTACGTGCATCAGAAGACTTCACCAAAAGAGTAAAAAAGGAACCCACAGATTGGGGAAAAATCTTTTGCAATGACACATCAGATAAGAGACTCATTTCTAAAATATATAGGAAACTACAACACCTCTACAAGAAAAAGACAAATAACCCTCCCAAAAAATGGGCACAGGACATGAACAGACACTTCACCAAGGAGGAGATCCGGGCAGCCAACAAACATATGAAGCAACGTTCATGATCACTAGACATCAGAGTGATGCAAATCAAAAAAACAATGAAATATCAT
>NW_006408583.1:3838925-3840904 GCF_000296735.1 Chrysochloris asiatica
TATGTCCGAAGTATGAGAGACGAAGTTTGACCATCTTGGCCTCCAAGGAGCACTCTGGCTGCACTTCTTCCAAAATGGATCTATTGGTTCTTTTGGCAGCCCATGGCACTTTCAATATTCCCCTCCAACACCATAAGTCAAAGGCATCAATAGGTAAAATAGAGGACCACAAAAAAGCAGACACTCAATAAGATAGACTGACACAGTGGCTGCCCAAAACAGGCTCTAACATAGCAAGGACTGTGAGGATGGGTCAGGACTGTTCAGTGTTTCATTCTCTTCATTCTGTTGTACATGGAATCACTATGAGTCAGAGCATATTACATGGCACCTAACAACAATAAACGTCCTCAAAGTAAAAGTAATAAAGAAAGGAACAAACTTTAGCACTTCTAAGAATAAACTGTTTCAGGTTCTTTGACTCCTAGACTCTAAGAGGAAAAAATGTTATTTGGTAGTTAAACTTCTGTAAATGAAATGGGATTCCATAAAAGAAAGAATGCTTAGTAATTCTCATTTTAATTTTTAATTAGAATTTGTGATACTCTGCTTCAGGAAGGCAGGCCAAGGGGACTTTGAACAGGCAATAGAAATACTATTCTCACCACCATTTAGCATTGGCCTGGTGAGCATTGTGGAGCAGAAAACCCCTGGCGCCAGCTTATCATGGGCTCAGAGCTGTTTAGTTATTTCAAAAATACAGAAGCTGTGTTCTGGTAGTTATTTACCACCTCACATCTTAAAAAATAAAACAACTGTTTTTTAATTAGGTGATTGTGGGGGTATGCTGACACTATGGGATATAGAGCTGGATGACACAACCCTAGTGATGCCACTGGGAGCCTCAGTCCCCTTCCCTTCTCACCAGCGTCCTTCTCCACCTGGCTCTCCTGGTCTCCATCTGTCTCTCCTCTTACATTTGCCTCCATGTAACAGCATACAAACCCACCATTTTAACAAAAACATTAGTTTCCTTACTGTGATTCCTTGTATGCTAAACCAAAATAACAACTGCTTGCTTTGAGAATCAGGAAAGGAAAAGACGAAGAAAAAGCAGAACAAAGGAAGAGGAGTTAGAGTAGACTGATAAAAAGATTAGACAGCAGCTGGCTCTATCCGCAACATCAAAAACTTAAGCAAAATTAGAAGGCTTGGAGAGATGCTTCCCTTTCCATTCTCTGCCTCAAACACTGGACTCCTATATCATGTTTTAAGAATGTCTAATCTTACCACAGCCAGATGACTCATATCCACTGATGGACTCTAGGTTTCTACAAAGCACCTGAAAAGAAAAATCTTCCCTGTGAAAACACTCTCACTACAGGTTACCCTTTCAAGGTAGGCAGGGGAATTTTCAGCATTTATTTCCAGTTTGTTCATCAAAGACTCATAGGTCTTAATCTTGATTTCAGACATAGTTGTGTCTGACAGACAGAGACAATTTCTAAATCAAGGGATAACTGGCATGGACTGGGGCAGCTTGTGCCTGGGGAGGGAGACTGAAGTGAGTCAAGGATGACCTAATTTGGGACTACAAAGACCTGAGGCCTATGTGGGAGGGCACCCAGTCCAATTGGCTTATGAAAGCTGGTTCCTGACTCTTCAAGCCATCCCTTCCCTCACTCACCTCACTGGCTGAGGTTGCCCTTCTGGGACATGACTTCTTCATTTCCCATGAGGCTCACTAAGATGAACTTTCTAACTAAAATCTCCCTGAATGCAAACCATGAGAGAAAGGGAAGTGGACTCTGTATATAGGGTCTACTTCAAAGCTCAAAACTATCTATTTCAACACAGAGAAACCAACATGTAACAGCAAAATAAGAAGCAAAAAAGGAATCAAGGAAATTTCTTTTCTCAAAGTGAATAAGGCAGTGAGCAGAAGACTGGTGGTTACCATTTGGATCTAGTGGTCTCTGAGTTTTCAAAGTGGCCCCAGGTGATTTCTGGACAAGACATAGCACCTTGTGGTTAGCAGG
>NW_006408583.1:3841669-3844209 GCF_000296735.1 Chrysochloris asiatica
GACCTTAAACACAGCAGGACAAAACACTGCCCAATCCTGGGCCAACCTCACTATTGTTTCCATGCTTGAGCCCATTGACGCTGCCACTTTGCCAATCCATCTCGCTGGGGGTTCTGACTCATAACGTCCCTGCATAGGGTTTCTGAGGAGCAGCTGGTGGGTTTGAAGAGCCAAATGAGCAACCTTGTGGTTCTCAGTCCAGGGATGACCCTACAGAGCTAAGTCTTGTCCAGGAGTCACCTAGGACCACTTTGAAAGTTCAGAGACCACTAGACCCAAGTGGTAGCCAGAGCTCTGCTATCTACCTGCTATCTACCTGCCACCTATACCCTTTACCCAGCCACACCTACATCTCCTCAAAAGGAGAGGTGCAGAAAATCATGTCTATTTTGTTTTCTATATGAGGGTCAGAACAACATGGCCACATTTTCCACAAGGTTCCACAGAGATTTTGATTGACATTACTTTAAATATATACCGCAATTTGAAAAGAAACATTGCTCCCTCAAGTCTTCTCTTTCACAAACATGAGATGTCTCCTATTTTCTTATCCTTTTTTGAAATCTCTCAGTAAAATTTTTCAGTTTTCATAGTTGCATATTTATTGTTAAGTTAACTTCTAGGGTGATTTATCTTTACAATTGGTATTGAATAAGGATGGCGTCCTTGAGTGGCACAGTTTCAGTGCTCAACTACTAGCTGAAAAGTTCAAACTCCCACAGAAGTGCTTCTGAAGACACACTTGGTCTGTTACATTCTGGAAACCCTATGGAGTTAAATTCTACTGAGCATACATGCATCTAACAGCAATAATCGTATACGGGGACTTTCCCCAAGCCTCTTATTATTGAATTGTCTATATAAAAGAAAGGAATTGAGTGAGTCCCTTCTCAGCTTATAGCTAAAACTGAGTGTAGAACACAATTGATTTGTGAATATTTCATTTTATTCATTCTTACTAATTCTAAGAAATTTTCATCTGATTATCTCGGGGATAAAATCACATCATCAACAAATGAGCCTGTCTATCTTAGCTATGCTTCTTTTCCAGTTCTTTCTTATTTCATTCAACAGAACAGATCCTTCATTAGATAAACCTTTGGTTAGGGAAGATATTTAAGATGCTAAAGAATATTTAAAGACCAAAATCATGCATGCCAATTTCTGGAGTGGTGCCTATACAGTACTTAAGAAAAGACCTATTGTCCCCAATGCTTGTACTTTTGTTGTTGTTTTGTGACATCTTGTCAGTTCCAGCTCACAGAGACCCTGTATAAGTTTTCTGAGAGCAGCTGGTGGGTCTGAACTGCGAACCTTGCTGCTACCAGTTCAATGTTTATCCTACAGCACCACACCAGGACTCATGGGGAACAGCAATATAACAAATCAATACTTAATCCATTTAAGTTACAAACCAAAAGAAAGAAGAAAAATGAAGTAATAAATTTAAACAAAATGGAGAAAAAAGAAAGAGAATTGATTTTTTTTTTTTCCCTAAAAAGGACCTACACCACAAATAAATGTAAAAGTATTAATTTATTTTGATGGGCTCTTGGTAGGTACTTCTAGGTTTTACTTATAAAGTCAAAGGATAATTAATTTTAAAACAATCTGTGAAGATACATTTTCCTTTGGTCAACAGACAATATTATAAAGTTTTTGAAGACTATAGACTTTGAAGATAAAAAGTTAACTGATGCAACTAATAAGAGAAGTACCTGACTTCAAATTTAGGTGTCAGTGCTATATTAGGAATATATGATATTATTGATGTTAAGTGCCCCTGAGACAGTTCCAACTCAGTGATTCCGTATAGGATTTCTGAGGAGCAGCTGGTAGAGATGAACCACCAACCTTGAGATTAGTAGTCTCCTGCTAATCCTACAGCACCACACCAGGTCTATGAAGTATGGATATAGCCTTTATACAGAATGATGGGTTTCCTGGCCTCAGACAGCCAGCTACAGAAAGGTAAATCACTCTGGATAAGAATTTTTAAAAAAGAGCTATTTTTTGCCTTCCTTCTGGATTATTTCTTCAGTTCTACCTGCTAAGACAAGGAGCTCTGGTAGTGTAGTGGACTGCTAATCTCATGGTCAGCAGGGCAAACTACCAGCAGTTCCATGGGAGAAAGATAAGCCTTCTGCTCCCCTAAAGATTTACATACAGCCTCCCTCAGAAACCCCATTCAGGGTCACTTAGTTGGAACTGACTCCGTGGCACATAATCACCGCCTGCTGAGACCAACTCAGAGATTTGCCCTTCTTCTCATACCTAGATGAAAGACAACCCAATTTTCTGAAGAAACAACATCAACTGATTGGTTTGGTTAGGCATTAGATTGGCACTCATATTTCAGATTTCTTCCTCTAGATTGTAGATACATTTGATATGACCTATGCCATACATGTAGCACTTCTCCAAGCTCAGGTTCAAGCCTCTGCCATGCATCTTTGCCCAATTTAAACATAACTATGTGGACTGTACTAAAAGGAAATGGTTCATATTCAACCATTTCAAGAGGTACCATATGATCAAGA
>NW_006408583.1:3845549-3846585 GCF_000296735.1 Chrysochloris asiatica
GATATCATGTTTGGTAGGGTGGAAAGTCAGAGAAAAAGGGGAAGACACTCTAATGAGATGGATTGGCCAAGTGGCACCATCATCAACGGACCCAAGCGTGGCAACACTAGTGAGGTTGGCCCAGGATTGGACAGTGTTTTGTTCTGCTGTGCATAATGTAGCTATGGGTTGTTACCGACTCGATGGCACCTAACAACAACAACAAATGTGGATAAGCAGTTGGGGTGCAGAAAAACTATTTGTAAAAGAAAAATCTTTTCTAAGAAGCTGTGGAGGTGCTGCCTTTTGGAAATACCACCTCACAACAATTTAGAGAAGTTCTTTCATGATAGAGAACGTGGTTTTATTGTCAATTTTTCACATTACTTTTGAAGTATACCTACTATCACGAGTTTTTAAAGTCTACTTATATGCAAGAGCTGAAAATTCTGGAACTTTATTGTGAGAACATTTTAGCTGCCACCAATTGTTGGTGCTGTTTTTGTGTGCTGTGAGTTATAGCAACCCTGTCTAAAGTTTCCAAGGTGCGTCTGGTGGGCTTACAGCCCAATGCTTATCCTACAGTGCTACCAATTGGCTGTGTCTAAAAGCCTCTCATCTTTGTTTTTAAAAAAGCCTAATATTGTCTCACTCCAAATTAGCAAGGGGTAACATTTAACAACAGTATTTGCTTCATTATTCTAGTATTTTCCCAAAATCAAATCATTTTTATAACCAGTTTAGTCCAAATATAGATACAACATATTGTTGTTATTAAGTGTTGTTGAGTCGATTCCAACTCATAGTGACCCTATATAGGATTTCTCCAAGGAGCAGTTGGTGGTTTGCACTGCTGACCTTGTGGCGCCCAGTCCCTTGCCACACCAGAAGTTCTTAGATACAACACAGTGACAAACAAAAAGAACTTCTAAATAATTATCTTCATAAAAGGAGAAGCCTAAATTACAGGACTATCACAGCAACACAGATCGTAAGAAACATTTTACCTTTCAATTTTTATATACTTCAACTATATATTGTTGTTGTCAGGTGCCAT
>NW_006408583.1:3848260-3861664 GCF_000296735.1 Chrysochloris asiatica
TGTTCTTCCTTTTTGGTTTTCTAATTCTAAATCTTTGCATATTTTATTATAGTATTTGGCTTTATTTTCTCAAGCTGATCTTTGAAACTTTCTGTTCAGCTCTTGGACCTCTTCAATTTTTCCATTTGCTTTAGCTTCTCTACGCTGGAGAACAAGTTTTAGAGTCTCTTCTGACATCCATTTTGACCTTTTCCTTCTTTCTTGTCTTCCTAATGACTTTTTGCTCTCTTCACGTATGATGTTCTTGATGTCATCCAACAACTCTTCTGGTCTTCGGTCTTTAGTGTTTAATGTATCAAATCTGTTCTTCAGATGATCTCAACTATATGTAAAGAGAGGAAAAAACCCCATGCTTCTTGGATATTTAACAATTTTGAAGTCTTATGGATTAATCATGTCATTCATTCATTTGTCTATTTCTTGAGTCTTAAAAGTATTAAGTGCTCACTGGTAGGTACTATTCTATGCTATAGAGATCTGACTGTAATAAAGAAGTTTTTTTCTTAGCACCACTCTTACCAAAGGGAGAGTTCTTCTAGAACACAAATAATCAAATGAATGCATCAGTACTGTCCAGTTTTATGGAGAAATAAGAGCAAGGCTACAGAGTGACAGAAGTGATACCATGGCCATGATGGTAGGATAAGGTCTCTCTAAGGAGGTGACAATTGAATAGAAACCTGAAAGAAGTGAAGGAACAAGCCACAGAGATATCTTGGGGGAAAATAACTGTTCCCAAAAGAAGGAAAGATAAGTACCAAAGTCCTGAAACATGAATATGCAGAATGTGTTATAGTTTTTTAGTGGTGGGACTAATATTTTATGGTTTCAGTAATATTTGATCCATATAATTTTTTGTAAGATTGATACACTCAACCCAAAGATACTAGCAGAGCACCTACTATGCCAACATCAAGCTAATTATTCTAGATATACAGACTCTATTCCAAGGAACTTAAAAGCAGGCTCTATGAATTAGAAAGGAACTTTGGTAGCATAGTTGTTACAAATCAGGCTGTGAACCACAGGGTCAGCAGTTCGAAATTACCAGCTGTTCTGAAGATTTTTGAGAATTTTTTCAGCCATTCAACCAGAATTCAGAAGGAAGCATTTATACTTTTTCTTTTTTTACATCATGTAATCCTTTTTTCTATTTTCAAGGAAAGCAGGGATATCATTTGCAAAACAGAAATGGAGGCTAATCTCTTACAATCCAAAGTATTCCAGTAAGTCATAAATCAGGTCATCATTTCTCCATTAATGATTAACCGCTTTATCAGAGGCATCTACTTGTTAGCTTTTTTATGAAGCTTATCATCTAAAGCCAACCTCCAAAATTAGAGGCTAATAAATGATTAGCTACATGTCTAGATGTGCAACAGCTGACTGAGGAGTAATCAAAGCTCTCCCTCCTCTCACCTCAATATTCAGCTGGGTGATTAGTGGGTGTCTATGGAACGATCTTGTAAAGATCTGGACATCATTCTGTTTATGTGTTCAGTACAGACATCTGGGGAGAAAACTCCTCAAACTGGCTTTGAGTACGCTCAGAAATCTGATTTGACTGCTTAGATGGATCACATTTATAAATCGGAAACCTCTATGTCCCTCTGTTAACCCTCGGATGACACAGGCAGATCTTGATCTTCTAATCTTTATCATTTTCAAAACCACAGATTTTTCCACTGTGATGTCAGACTTTGCCAATCTGGACTCAGACTTCACTTGTTTTTGGAAGTCCAAATAGTTCTCACAATAGCTGTAAAAGAGTACTTCTTTAAGCAAACATTTCCTTTTTCTATAATTTGTAAGCATATAATGTGAAAACATTTGTAAGAAGTGAAGTTTTTATGTACATCAAAAACATCCTTTGTAGGTCAATCTAGATATGTAGATATCTCCTGCACTGAAAGATAGATAGATAGATAGATAGATAGATAGATAGATAGATAGATAGATAGATAAGGTAGGTAAGTAGACAGACTGAGAAAAATAGATGGTAGGTGGTAGAGAAAGATAACAATAGAGAAAGACAAAGAATCTATGCATCCCTATGACTGAGGACCCATTCCTCAGACTTGCAGGCCTAAAACCTTGATTAGTTCAATTTCACAGGATTGGTCATTCTCTTGGAAACGGACTTATTCTACCAATATCAGAAAAATATTTATTATAAGTTTATATTCAAAATCACGTTAAAATGTCATGAGCAGAAATCACCCTGACCACAATCTAACACCAGTTGCCTGCCTTCTAATTAGAAGACGTATTTATTCAGGGGACAAAATTTGATTTCTGGAAGAGAATTAGTGCTAAAGGAGTTGATATTCTGTGGCATAGGTCAGTTAATGTTATCAAAAGAACAGAAAAGAGAACTGCTAAAGTGAGCAAGCTAATGAGGCAGGAGCGCACAAACAGCGCTACAATAGTGAGGTCAGCACAGAGATTGGGAGATTAAGAAACTCAGTGTCAATTGCACATTCGTAAAGGACCCCTCAGAGAGGGAAAAACTTGTTAATCACGCAATAGGGGAGTGTGTATGCTGATTAGTAGTTTTCTCCATCAGATGTTCTCCTCTTCAGGCATATAGCAGGGTTATACCTCTCCACTTCCACTGACAATAGGTTGGATCTTTGCTCTACCCAACAAAAATGAGAACAGAGAGTGAGACGGGTCACCTCCAGGTAGAAGCTTTCCAGGGCAGGTTGCCACATTCGCTGTTATGGTGATCCCAGAAGCATAGGTTGAGAGGATTGTACTGAGCCAAACCCATGTCAACATGTGTTGGACGTGTGTGTTAGAAAAATGAAATGGTTGTTATGTTAAGCAACTGAAATTCCAGGGTTGTTTGTTTCTGAAGCATAACCCAGCCTGTCTTCCATGTTGTGATATTTCAACATTTCTACATTTCAATTTATTCATTTTAAATGAAGATGCTACCTTGCTGAGGTTAAGACACAATGACAATCTAATTAGTATTTAATTGTTGACCTGGTGATCGTACAAATAAAACAAAGAGAACTAGAGAGTGTTCTGAGATGCCTGGAAAAGCATAATGCACTATCAGTGCACTATAACAGAGTATAATAGAGTATGGACCCCCGGAGATGGCGCTGTATGATAATGCGCTGGACCGCAAGGGCGGTTTGAACTGCAAGGTTGGTGTGGTTCAAGTTCACCAGCTGCTCCTTGGAAACCCTATACAGGGTCACTATGAGTCGGAACGGATTCAACAGCACTTAACAACAACATTGGGCCTGCCAGACAAATATCATACCTCATTCATTCATTCATTTACTCATTCGTTCACTCAACAAATATTTGTAATCCTCTTACTATCTGACAGATACTGTGCCGGACCCTGGGACACAACTGTAAAGATTAGCACTGTTTGAGCACTTAGAATCTACATATTATCTTTGTCTGTTTCCTCCCATTCTTATAGATTCTATGTCATTTCTGCCAACACATATTCTTTACTAGAACTACCTAGAATGCCACACTAGTTACATTCTTGCAAACATATGCTATAGATAGTACTTCTCAAGTGATGAGTTTGTATGTGGTTTTGGTTTTGTAACATGTACTTTTGTACAGTTTTAAAATACAATAAAAATAAAGTATTCAAAGAACATTTTACATGGTTGAATGCCATAGCAGTGTCAATAAGCTATAAGCAGTTGTAAATGATTACCCTCAATTCTTTGGATGTATGCCCTTCCAGATCAGTAAAAAGAGTTTACAGAGTGTTGCTGGTTTATGGACTACACTTTGAGGAATACTTCTGTAAACAAGCAGATGGGACTTAAGCAAACTAAGTTTCTTGTTTGCTTATTTCCCTTTGTGAAGCCATCTGCCTTCTAGTCACCAGAGTTATGAAGTTTTATATGATGATAACCTCAGTTCCCCACTCAGCGCACTACATCTATTATTATTTAATATTTGTAATAATAGACTCACTTTTATTGATTTTTACATCACAATTATTTTTAACATCTACTCCATTGAAATAGAAAACTAACTTCACTTGCCAGGTAAATGTAATCGTATACAAAAGTACTATGAGTAAGCAGTTATTCTAGTCTTAGGAGATGTGGTTGCCTGCTCTGAAGAGTCTCAGCAACATCAAATGGAAACTTTCTGTTATTATCACAAAATTGAGCAGGAATTTAAAAGACAGTATTTTCTCATTTTGCATTTCAATGCTATCTAACACCCTCATCATGTTCCATATAAAACCAATTTAAGGACCAAAGAGTACTCTCTCCACATTTATAAAAACAGAGCAACAATTTAACGCTCCCAATTTGGGCATCAATTTGTGGTTGCCTCTATGACTATATCTGTCTAGAGCAGGGGTGGGGAACGTCCGGCCCACGGGCCTTACGAGGCCCTCGAAACCCACGGGCCTTACGAGGCCCTGCCAAGGCAACCACAGTTCCAGACATCCAAATATAGCAGGCTAATTTTTAAATTTTTAAGTTGATAATTTTGTATGGATGGCTTGTGAGTGATGTTATAAATATCCAATGGCTCTTGATATGCCAATGGCCCTTGACAAAAAAAAAGGTTCCATCCCTGGTCTACAGTCACCAATCCGTTTGTTATAATCACCTGGATCCCTCTGAAGATGAGAATTAAACAGTACTACCTCCCTTCCTGTCTTCAGATCTCATGTTAGGTAGCAGTAATACTGTAGACCACAGACCCACTTTTGTTTCTGAAATCAATCATTTTCCCAGATCTAAATCATCTTTGGAGTCTTTGCATAGCTCTGACACACAGTAAATACTCAACAAACTTGCATTTTCTTTATTCTCCTTTTTACAAATCATTTTTTTTCCAGGTGAGATAGGGGGAATATATATAGATAGATATAGATAGATAGATATAGATAGATAGATAGATGTTGTTGTTATGTGCCGTAGAATCAATTCTGACTCATAGTGACCCTGTACAGGGTTTCCCAGGCCGTAAATCTTTACTTGAACAGAAAGCCTCCTCTTTCTCCCGCGGAACAGCTGGTAGTTTTGAACTGCTGACCTTGCAGTTCGCAGTCTGATTCGTAACCACTACGCTACGAGAGAGAGAGAGAGAGAGAGAGAGAGAGAGAGAGAGAGAATGAATTAAGTTTGCTGGCAGTTAGAAGGATACTCTAACTCTTCAGTGCTCACCCACGTATTGCTGTAATGTTGGAATGATGTAGTCATAATGTACACTTCGTTATTGTTTAGTGAAATTGGATTGGTTCTGACTCATAGTAAAGCTGTGAGTCTACGGATTCTGAGGAGTGACTTGTAAGTTTGAACCACCGACCCTTTGGTTAGCAGTCCAGTGCTTACTCTGCTGCACCACATCAGGACTCCACAAGTATAATTGTTGTTGTTGTTAAGTGCCGACGAATCAGTTCCGACTCATAGCGACCCCGTACAGGGTTTCCGAGGCTGTAAATCTTTACGGGAGCAGAAAGCGCTACAAGTATAATAGTGGTTACTTTACTCAACAGACCTCAGAGGTTTGACTTGATTTCGTGGTTGTCATATGCCTACAACTCTGATTTAGTTAGCACACTGTTTTGACATGAGGGAGTGGACACCAAGCACTGAAAAAGAGTTGTTCAGCCAATTGTTTATTCCCTGTGTACTAACCCAACTAAATGGCAGACCAGGGCTTCTGTGTGCACTGGGTCAAACTGTGACTATGCACAGGCTAAAAAATTCAATTTGTGTGCTGTTCCCAGAGATGGGACTATGGGCAGAACCTTTATAAGATCTTTCCCTAGGCATTTCTTACCTAATGTTGAACTTTTATCAAAGGATTTTTTTTCTAACTAGCTATTTCAAATAAATGCTAACTATACAGTGGCTCCTCTCCCCTTTCAGGATATACAAACCACAGAATTCCGATGACTCACCCCAAAATAGCTTATGAATATGCCAGGGGCGGAAGGGCATGCTGTTTGGTTCTTTAAAACTTCCTGCCAAACTGAAGAAACTGAAAAACTGAACATACACAGATATTTGGGGACTAACTGTGAGTAATAATGAGAATTTAATCACTTACAGTCTTCTGGGTTAGCAGCAATTTGCCTAACAAGCCTGGTTACATCCTGTTTGTGACCTCTTGAAAAATAATAATATAATATTAATAGTACAATGTCTCGTTGTTAAGATTGCTATTACCTATATTAATGGGTCCCAAACATTTGTAACCAACCATATGAAGGCTAAGGTCATTTCTTAGGAAAACGATAATGCATGGCTTTATAATATAAATATGTCTTCACTATAGAATACCTTGAAACAAAAAGTCAGAAGTCAATATAGGAAATTTTTAAGTTGCACAAGCCCTTAAAAAGAAAGGCAGACACTGTTTTGTTTAAATATTGAACTTGAATCCCAGCCCTTGCCTCATCTATGTCACGTTAGCAGCTTTTTGACCTCTCTAAGCCTCAATTTCCCCACGTATAAAATGAGGCCGTTAATAAGACTATCTACATTTAGGGTTGTTGTGAAGAGTTCATAAGGGTATACATTATATTAAAAGTTAATAAGGGTAAAACATGGGATTGCTTTCTTTTCTCTGAGGACCAAAGACATAAAATGACCTGACAAACACCACACACCTTGTGAGACACACAGTGGCATTGCCAAGACAGGATGTTAGAGGGCTGCAGTTAAAAACAAAGACTCGGGAACTGTACAAGTTCAAATCCCAGTTTTGCTACTTACTAGTTGTATATCCCTGAGTATGTCACTTACCTTTTATGTGACTTAGTTTTCTCACCTGATGGTATAGTGGTTAAGCACTTGCTGCTCTAACCGAAAGATCAGTTTTCACTGTAGAAAATTCCTGGAAATTGGCCCCTGTGAAAATTGCAGCCTAGAAAACCCTATGGGGCGGTTCTACTTAGTCATAAAGGGTAGCCATGAGTCAGAATTGACTCGACAGCATCTAACAACAACAATATAGAATAAGGATCATAGTAATACTTTTCTCACTAGATTGTTGCAACAGCTTAAATAAGATCATCTATGACACATACTAATTCCTTAATAAATATGAGGTGATGATGATGATGATACACCAAAACCTGGGAAGTACTTGTTATACTAAAAATGTGTTTTAAAGTAAAATAAATGTCAATAATGGCAAACTTTTTAAAACAGCACTAAGCTTTGGATTTGGTTTTGTGGTATTTTTTTAGTCAAAAGAAAGTAACGTAAACTTTTATTTTATGCATTTACCATACGGTAAGGAAGCCTGGGCCGCTCCGCTGGTTTGCAATTGACCTAACGGTTGGCAGTGTGAACCCATCCAGTGGCTCTTCAGCAGAGAGACCTGGCAAACTGCTTCCATAAATAGTACAGCCTAGAAAACCCTATGGAGCAGGTCTACTCTGTTACACATGGGGTCATCCCGAGAGGGGAGATGACAGCTAACTACAGCCGTGACGTGACCAAAATATTACAGATCAAGGAATGCTGGTGGTACCGTGGTTAAAGCGCTCATCTGCTGTTTGTGGTTCAAACTCCGGAGCCACTACTTGGGAGAACTATGCCGCAGTTTGCTTCTGTGAAGCTTTACAGCCTTGGAAATGCTCCGGAGCAATTCTACTCTGTGTTAGAGAATCACTATGAGTCAGGATTGACTCAAAAGCTGGGTGAGCTGGTTTTTTTCATTTTGTTTTCTTTTTTTCACATCAAGCTACACATATTCTACAGTTATGTTTGCATGTTTGTGTGTCATATTTCCCTTTTCTTTAGAGGAAAAATACAAAACAATGTAAAAGTACTTCTAACAACCTCAGTTGCTGAAAAGTCACATTCATTGAAGTTTGAAAAGAATACAACATCCAGCTGTCTTTGATATCAAGGATATGGAAGAACTTGAATGCAATGGGCAGGCCACTAAACTCCTTCTCCAGTTTGATCCTGCTATTAGAGCAGCCATAGTCAAACGGCTTACCTTCTGCATCTCCGTCTACACAAAGGAGTGATAAACTGTGCTCAGGTTATTATGGATGCCACATCAAAACAAGAATGTGGCATGCTTCATAAATGTAAGATGGTCTATTTATCTTAAAGAGTATTACAGTACTTGGATTAACTGATTCATGTAAAACTGTCTGAAACAGTTCAAGATCAGAAATTTACTTGCCTTCCTTTGTATATTACATACCCCAAAGGACATGTTGTTAAGTGCTGTTGAGTTGGTTCTGACTCATAGCCACCCTGTACAAATCGGGCTGCTAATCTCACTGTCAGCAATTCGAAACTACCAGCTGTTCCATGGGAGAAAGATGAGGCTTTCTGTTCCAGTAAAGATTTACAGCCTCACTATGAGTCAGAACTGACTCCATGGCACATAACAACAACAACATAAGATATCCAAAGACTGCTGGTGAATTTGAACTGCTGACCTGTGGTTCAAATGGACCTTGTAGTCCAGTGCATTATCCCTTAGCACCACACCAGGACTCCTCAAAGGACATGTTGTTGTTGTTGTCAGGTGCCATCGAGTCAGAACCAACTCATAGCGACCCCATGCACAGCAGAATGAAACAATGTCCGATCCTGGGCCAACCTCACTACCGCTGCCACACTTGACGCCATCAATGATGCCACCTCAAAGGACATAGAGACCCTCATTTAAAGTAACAGGAAACAGCTACAGAAAAATTAAGAATTATAAACTTGTCAATATTGACATGTGATTTTTTAAAAAGCATGCAAGGCTATATATTTTATATCTCTTGACAGCACGTTCACAGACCCTACACATAGTAGGCATATTTGTTAAAAGTCTATATGGGGTGATTGCCACAATTGTGAAAGTAGAAGCTGTGTAATAAAAAGATGGGAAATGGTTGATCTTGAATTCCAGGAACTGAGGACCCTGGGACCAGCAAGAGGGAAAAGCATGAGTGGAACATGGGATCCTAAAGAGAGAGGCAGTGACACCAGAGGCAGAGACAGAGACTATGGGATGGAGAGATAGAGCATCTGAGGAGTCTAGACTCATGGAAAGATTCATGTGTGCTGACAGGCAGGGACCTGGTTTCCAAAATGTGCCTTTTGGTTGTTTAAATAATGGCTGCATGTTTCTGTGTACATCAAAAAACAGGATTACAATGAAGCAAGAATGCAAAATTGATGTAGAATATCACTAAATTCACAATAAAAGCTTTAAAAAAAAAGTCTAATGGGGCAAAAAAAATGAAGCATTTGAGAAGTTATTGTGTGCAACCCCTCATAGACACCATTGGGCATATTCCTACCCTCTCCCAACTAGGACCTAGTCTAGTGATAGATACCAATAGACCCAGCTATTGATAAGACTCCTAGGATTGCACACCTGTGAAGCTTTGTTATTAGTTGTTGCTAAGTGTCAATAAGTCTGCTCTGTTCTGACTCTTAGAAACCCTGTGAAGGGTTTGTAAAAGAGTGACTAGTGGGTATGAACTACCAACCTTGTGGGTTAGCAGTCCATTACTTATCCTACAGAGCAACACGAGAACTCCTATAACTTCTAGTCCCTTCATTAAAATGTTGGAAGTATAGCAGTGCCAGTGATAAAGAAGCTCTCCCTGTCACATGATTTGTTCCCCTAGTAGTAGATTACTCTCAACCTTTACACTATCTTAAAATTCTACAAATCACTGCAATCCCAAATTTGAATAAATTGGTCAAAAGACCTTAGAAACAGTATTTCCTTCTCTTGACAGACATCATTTCAAAAATGAGAGGAAAAGTATCCGTGTGGCCTTTGTACTCCATGTGTATCTTGAAGCATATTCAGAAACAAATGGGAATGTTTTACATTTGGGGGTCGGATGGGAGGCTGGACAGGTCAAGAAACCTCTTAGCACACCATGCCAGTTAGGAGAAAATGTGCTGTTCTGAACGCAGCTGGAAGCCTTCAGGAAGTCTTCCAGCACACCAAACTATTCCTTCCTGATCACAGCACAACAAAAGATCTGGTGAGAATATGCTTCAGGGCTTCACATTTCTGCTGGCACAGCACTGTAGGTGCGTCAGAGCCTCACCTGATACTGACTCATTGCTGGATAAAACCCCAAGGTCTAACCACGTTGGTCATACATAACTTGTTCATTTCCAGCCAAGTATTCAAAGCCCTGTCAGAAACTGTCTACCAACTTGCTTCTCCAGTCTACCCTGAAATACTACAAAGACCACAGCCACCACAGGCTCCTGTATTCTCCCACCACAATGCAATTGCTCTTGTCTCCTCTGTTGCCACAGCCCACCTCTGTTCAGCAGAAGCTACGAGGCTCTTCTTAATGGATTTTGTTAAATATATACCCAACTCAATTCAGTCACACTCCAAGATTGGCCAGCAACAAGGCTTACCAGAGTTCCTAGATGTAGCCAAAAACTCATCCCCTGGGGTCACGGTGATAGAAGTTTTTTGTTTTAGTTTGCTTTTTCCCTAACAGAAACTACAGTTAGTTTTCTTCCAATGCATTGCACTGCATACTGTATCTCACTGACACCTTATAAAAAATCCAACATATCTGTCAGAGCAGCTCAAAGCTCCACGGCAGGAAATTTGACACAGTAACAGAACTCTCTCAAAGTAATTGATGGTTCACAGACTTCAAAGCTAGAGTCAAATCCATCATAAAATATGTATTGGACACAAATAACATGCAGCTAGATTTTGTTTCTCAATCTGATGAAACAGCATGTTCTCCATTCTGCCATGGTGGTTTGTGTACACCCCATGCCTGCAAAGGATAGGTAGAGATTATGGAATTTTTATTACAAAAATAAAGAATGAATGGATATGCAATTGTTGGAGATTAAAAAAAAAGAAGAACAACAACAATGAAGAACAAACATATGATTTAAACACAATAAAGAACAAGCATCAGCTTTACTCTCAACATAAACATCTTTGTAATCTTTTAGTGGTATTGCTGTTAAGTGTCGTCAAGCAGATTCCAACTCATAGTGACCCTGTATAGGGTTTCCAAGGCATGACTGGTGAGTCTGGACTGCCAACCTCGTGGTTCAAACAGAACTTGCATTCATTCCAGTGCATTGCCCGGCAGCACCACCCCACTCCTCTTTTAGTGTATATTTACTAAAAGTAAACTGAAGAAGCCCTATTCTGTGTGCAATGGCAAAAAGACAAAAAATATCTAAACCTGACATTCAAGAGGATAAACTGAAGAATGTTTCATACACATTGCATTAAAAAATACCAAAGTTATTCAAGATAAAAATTTTAGACATGTGGTAGCAGCAAACATAATTAATTTACCAAGGACTTGCATATTCAATAGCTTCTATAATTTGAGAGGCAACAGAGATGCTGGTGTATACGAGTCCAAATAAACACAAAGCAAATGTATTAAAAAAAAAAAAAAATAGGTGGGTCTTAAAGAATCTTTGGAAATTGAATGTATGCTAAATGAAAAAGAGAAAGTATTTTCTCGGTGCTTGCATGTTGCATGACTTAGATGGATACAAGAGACTGTTGGCGAGAGGAGGGAGAACTACAACTATCCCTGCCTGTCTTTTGAGAGAAATCAAAGGCTCTTTATTATTTTTTTTTAGTAGATAAAAATCCAAGTTTGTAGGAAAAGGATGGGGCAGTAGGAATGTTGAGAAAGGTTGAGTCTAACAAGGCCATTTAGGAGTAATTAGGGAAGGTAAGTCCTGGTGTGGCACTGAACCACAAGGTCAGCTGTTCAAACCCTATATAAACTTACTATGTGCCAGGACCCACTCAAAAGCACTTAACAACAACAAGGGAAGGGAAGGGCAGCCTTCACTAAAAGCCATCCTTGCCCACACCAGAGGAAGCAATTCTCTGTTGAGTGTTCCCATAGTTCTTTGCACACATAGCCATCATAACAAATAGCATTACATATTACTGATTTCAAGTTTTTCCTGCCAATTTCTTCACCTAGCATGATGCTGGGAGCACTGGCAACGTTGTAGGATTAGAAGTAGACTGCTAATCACAGAGTTGGCAGTTCAAGCCTACCAACGTCTCCATGGGAGAAAGATGAGGCTTTCTGCTCCTGTGAAGATGAACAGCCTTGGAACCAACTCAAAGACATCTGACACCGATAACAACAGCATGGTGTTAACTCACAATTGTTAATAAACAATTGCTGATTGAAAAAAAAATAAACAAACGAATGGCATGGACTCTTAAAATGAAGGACTTCTCAAGCAGTCCATGTGGGAGTAAGTTCAGCTCTTGCACACATTTCTTAAAATACCCCTGGACCTGACAGTGACCGTGAGTCCAAACTGCAATAGACCAGATATGGAAATTCAATGAGAATGGCCTCCCAACCTGGGCAAAGCTAGACACTTATCTATTCTATGCACCTGTAAACACTTGACTCATTGTTTGTCCTTTTACTCTGCTTCACAGTTAGCTGCACAGCTGAAGAAATGCCTAAGATCACGTTACTATCGTGACTAATCTCTGCAAAGAATACTGCAGGAGATAAAAAGGAAGCCATCTCAGAGCCCTCGGATCCAGGAGAAGGCAGCCCATTAGGTTGTTGTTGTTGTTAAGTGCCATGGAGTCGGTTCCAACTCATAGCGACCCTGCACAGGGTTTCCGAGGCTGTAAATCTTTACGGGAGCAGAATGCCTCTTTCTCCCGCAGAACCGCTGGTAGTTTTGAACTGCTGACCTTGCGGTTCACAGCCCGATTCGTAACCACTACGCTACCAGAGCCCATTAGGTAGGAAAGTAGAAATGCAGGGATCTCATGATGTGACAGAAAATGAATTGGGCAACATCAGGCAGAGAGTACAAGGAAAAACAAGTAATCCTAAACTCCTGGGGATTGCTCCACTTAAAAACCACAGGTAGCACAATGACATTTTGGTATATACAAATTTTTATTTATTAAAAACACATTGTCTTCTATCAGAAAGGGATTCGTGAAATGTTAGCAACTCAACATTACATAGTTGTTGTTGTTCTTGGGTGCCATCAGTGGATTCCAACTCCTAGTGACCCTGTAGGATAGAGTGGAACTGTCTCAGAGATTTCCTAGACCATTGTCTTTACTGGAGCAGATTGCTAGGTCTTTTCACCCACGGAGCTGCTGGTGGGTTTGAACTAGCGCCTTTTCAGTAAGCAGCTGAATGCTTAAACATTGTGCCAACAGAGGTCTTGAATGTTATGTTTTACAGACTCACAATTTGTCATTATTCTGAAGATGACATAGTAGAATAAAAACTCATTCATGTCGTGACTCAATACTTACCGACCTTCTACCTTCTACTTCTACCATGTGCCTAATGGAGGGGGCGGCGGCTGACCGATGTGCGAGAACTGCGCAGACCTGGTGGAGGTGTTAAATGAAACCCAGACCACAGAGCGGCGGGGTGAGAGGTGTCTGGAG
>NW_006408583.1:3865359-3897795 GCF_000296735.1 Chrysochloris asiatica
AATGGCACCTGACAACAAAAACAACAACCATGTGCCTGCTGCACTAAATCTTGGCTGTACGTGTAGGGGCAAAAAGGACAAAGATCTCTGACACAGTGGATGGCATGCTAGTGTAACACGCACAATACAATGTTATGCTGAGACACAGGATATAGACTAAGGGAGCAAAATGGAAGGAACACGAGTTTTAGTGTCCTGGCAGAACAAGGTTGTGCCTCCCAATTCTGCTACTTTCACACTGTGAAATGCAGAGCAGGTTGGCTGCCGCTGCTGACTATCTCTTCCACATTGACAAGAGAAGGGAACAATCACAACTCCCTCACGGAATTATTACAAAGGAAAAGTATAATCGAACGTCAAGTAGAAACAAATCTGACAATATGGCTTATTGGTAAAAATCTCCCAATACAGACTACTACTACATTTTTTAATGCTGTATAAAATATGATATAACACATATATGGTTGAGTAGGCAGGAAAGCCAGAAAAATCCTAAGGATCAGAGAATCAACCTTCTGATCATAAGATCCTGTGTGGAGTTTAAAAACACACACACACTAAGAATTTAGTTACAAGTGTTTCTGGGTTGATGGTGCCCAGACATTTGACAGAAGGAAATATAAATTATTTTCAGAGAAAAGCATCAACATTAATAGAACACACAGTGAGATCTGCCACCACCAAGATAAGTCATTAGAAATAGCAAATGTTAACAAACAAAGAATTGAAATACTAAATAAATGTAATCTGTTTTAAGAAATAAAAGTGCAAATGTATTTGAAAGGAAACAGACTTAAAAATTATCATGCAGAGTTTTTTTGTGTTTTGTTTTTTTAATATAAACTTTCTAGAAATGAAAAATGTACTTATTGTAATGAAAAATGCTCCAGGGGGAGGGAGCCAGTCAACACATAAAAGCGTGTTTGGTTCTTTAGGCTTTTTGGTTGATCAAAATCATTGATCCATATTTTTTATACTGTTGTTGTGAAGTCAGTTCTCACTCATAGAAAACCTGTGTAGGGTTTCTGAAGCATTAAATGTTAGCAGGAACAGAAAGCCTCATCCTTCTCCCACAGAGCAGCTGGTGGACTCAAACCACAAATCTTGTTTGCAGTCCAGTGCTTATTGTGTGGAGTCACAGTCCTCCCACTTTTTATATTAAAGCACATTAAAATATAATGGGTCTTTGGAGCAAGGGTTCTTACATGGGGTTTATGGCCCAAAGAATTCAATGATTCTGTGTATTTGAATGGCAGTCTCAGAATGCTGCAAATGTCTAAGTCTACTCAGAGGTATATCATTAAAATACCTGATGATCTACTGCCAGTCAGCCAGCCATTGAAAACTCTCTGGAACACACATGGGTTGCCATGGAATTGTTTTGTTTTGGTTTGGGGGAGGGAGGGGTTTACAAACTTAAATACGAAAAACGAATATATTTATTTTCACTAACTTGAATCTGGGAGCAAGGTAACTTCGTAGGATAAGTACTAGACTGTTGACCACAGGTAGGTGGTTTAAGCTAAACAGCTGCTCTGAGGGAGAAAGATGAGGCTTTGTAAAGATTTACAGCCTCAGAAACTCTATACAGGTTCTTTTGTGTCAGAACCAAGCCAATGGCACCTAACAACAACAACTTCAACCTAGCATTTCTTTCCATTTTGAATATGACCAATAATTTCGACTTCGTCATCAATATAAACCACAGATATTTTCATATTATTGCTGTTGTTGTTATGTGCCATCAAGTTGGTTCTGACTCTCTGACTCATAGCGACCCTGTATAGGCTTTCTAAGGAGCGACTGATGAGTTGAAACCAATAACTTTAAGGTTCAAACCGAACTTTCAATCCAGTGCTTATCCTACAGTGCCACCCTGAAATATTTTACTCACCAAAATCACAATATTATTTATATTTCACAATTGTTACAGATATCCTGAAATATTATTTATACATATTGAAATTATGTTACAATCGTTCATAGGCCCCTATTTATTTTCCTATTATTTAATGTGCTGAATTTTATAACCTTACATGCTGTGTATGTAAAACAATGTTTTATATGTCATAACTATATTTGTGATATAATTGACTTCTTTGGTACTCTTGCATATTTTCTTTTACTCAATTAAAAATCATCATTTTGAGAAATCCATAGGTTTCATCTCACACCCAAAGGCATCCCCGGAACAAAAAAAAGGTTGAGAACAAATATTATAGAAACTCAAAAATGTTATGACTATCTGAAAGTTTAAATCAAAGTTACTTGCTTTTTATTTTTAACTCTGAAAATGGCACTTAAATATAGCATAATATCTTGACTTTCTCTTAATTAATTCCAAGTCATTCGTTCTTTCAGCCTCTTAAGAAAATGAATTTGTTACATTTACAACGTGATAATTAAATTTTAACTTACTTATCAGACGCTTCAGATGTTTCTACAAAAGTTTGAAGTTAGGTATTCTGTGATATATTAAACAAGGCAGCTTGTCAACCACAAGGTATTTTTCTAGATTTTATCCTATCCCCTCTGAGATCACTTTTCAAAATACAGAAATGAAATTCAGACCTTTTCCATTCACACTGATAGTTGCTAGCTTTAACTCCCTTTCTGGACTTTTTTCATGCCAGGCTATCTTAGGCATTGGATTCCTATGTGTTTGTCTCAGGCTCTTAAACTTAGCTGACCTGCCACACCCCAACCAGAACTTCAAAAGAAGCTATGAACAGCAGCACTTGTTCTAGATGGAAGGTCATCGGAATGCCCTCCCTGTTTATTCTAGTTTGCCTCCTTTCATCTCCAGTTCTCAGATTCTGGCACAATCACCCAGCTCTGATGGATTTCTGACCCTCTAGATCCCACGCCTTCACTGTAGTTTTTGTACTTGTTAATCCTGTGACTTTGCTTACTCACCTGGTTTTGCATTTTCTGCTGACCTAAGAGAGAAATGGAAGGAGTTCTAATAGCATGGTGGTTATGAATCGAGCTGCAAACCGCAAGGTCAGCAATTCGAAACTACCAGCTGTTCTGCTGGAGAAATAAGGCTTTCTGCTCCCATGAAAATTTATAGCCTCAGAAACCCTGTGCAGGGTCACTATGAGTAGGAACCAACTCCATAGCACATCACCACCACCACCAAGTGAGAAATGGAGTCCTGGTGTGACACTGTGGGTTAATGCACTGGACTGCAAAGCCAATTTGAATGTCAAGGTCGGTAGTTCTAGCTCACCAGCCACTTCTCAGAAACCTTATACAGAGTTGCTATGGGTGGGAACTGACTTGACAGTACTTCACAACAACAACAAGTGAGAAATAACTATGGATAGAGCCAATCTCCAAATCCCCAGAGATTGAGGATCCAGATATCCCTGTCTCTTTTCATGCAGGCCAACAGACTTGCAGGGACTCTACCATTAGCCACACTTGGAGCAGGATTTCAAAATGGACCATCACATATTATTGACTCTTCTATAACTGTGTAACTATACAGGGTCGCTATGGGTCAGAACTGACTCGATGGCACTTAACAACAACAGTGAGTAACTAAAATAAAACCAAGCCTTCTTCTTCATTCTCAATGGCAAACTGATTGGAAGATAGTTATATTTGTGTCCAAAGCAAGGTGAGCCAACAGAATATGGAAACTATTGAGTAAAAAAAATAACATCATACACAAGTAAAATTTTGCTGAAGACAATTCAAGTGTTTGCAGCAAACATCAACAGGGAACTTCCAAAATTTCAAGGCAGATTTGGAAGAGGACCTAGAATGATGGATAACATTGCTGACATCTTATGGATATTGACTGAAAGCCAAAATACCAGAAAGATATTTACCTATGCTTTATGTACTACACAAAAGGATTCAACTACATGAATCACAGCAAATTATGGATAACACTTGAAGAATGAGAATTCCAAAACACTTAACTGTGCTCACACAGAACCTGTTTAAAGACTGGTAAGAGGCAGTTATTCAAACATAAAAAGGGCATACGGTGTGGTTTAAAGTCAGGAAAGGTATGCATCTGGATAATATCCTTTCACCATGCTTACTCAGTCTGTATGCTGAGCACATAATTCAAAACTCTGGAGTATATGAAAAAGAATGCAGCATTGGGATTGGAGGAAGACTCATTAACAACATCCAACATGCGGATAATATAACTTGCTTGCTGAAAATGAAAATAACTTAAAGAGTTTACTAATAAAAATCAAAAAGCTAAGTATGGATTCCACATTAACATAAAGAAAACAAAAATCTTAGCAATTGGGTCAATATATAGCATCATAATAAACAGAAAATGATGAAGTTGTCACAGATTTCACTTTACGTGAATACACAATCACTGCCCATGAAACAGCATCAAAAAATCATACATTATATTGCATGGAGCAAATCTGCTGCAAGAAAACAAAAACAAAAGCCTTTTGAAAATATTCAAAAGCAAAGTTGTCACTTTGAGAACTAAGGTGTGTGATCCAAGCCATGATGTTTTCTTTTTTTATTTTTCAGTGACATTAATTACATTCTTCCAATTTTGCAATCATTCTCACCTTCCTTTTATTTGTTTTTAATTCATTTTTTTTTACTCCCTTTCACCCAAATTAACATGGTATATCTTCTAGCCAGTGACTTAATCTCCTTCCCACCCTGATAACAATTTTTTTAAAAATGTCTTTTTCAGTGTGAAACCTTTTCTCAACCTTTACAATAGTAGTCTCACAAGTCTTTGTCCTTTTGTGATTGACTAATTTCACTCAGTATAATGTCCTTCAGGTTCATGCAAGTTATGATGTGTTTCACAGCTTCACCGTTATTAATTTTGTGTAGTATTTCATTGTGTGTCTGTATGAAAGTTTTTTTATCCATTCTGCCACTGATGGTCATTTAAGTTGTTGCCATCTTTTTACTATTGTAAGTAAATATGCACTGAACATGAGTGTACATCTAGCTATCTGTGTCATAGTTCTTCTTTCTCTAGGAGGGTTGCTATGAGTCAGAATCAACACTTAACAACAACAACACAACAACAATAAAGATACTAAGTACAGGTATCTGTAGGAATGTGAAAACTGGACAATGAATAAGGAATACCCAAGAAGAATTAATGCATTTGAGTTATGGTGTTAATGAAGAATATGTAATATATCATGTACTGCCGGAAGAATGGAGAAATCTGTCTTAGAAGAAGTGGTAAGAATGCTCCTTGAAAGCAAGTGTGGTGAGAATTCATCTCACATACTTTGGACATGTCATGAGGAAGGACCAGTTCCTAGAGAATGATATCATGATTTGTAAAATAGAGGGTCAGGAAAAAGGAGGAAGACCCTTAACCAAACAGATGGACACAGTGGATGTACAAATGGACTCAAACATAGCAGTAATTTTGAGGCTGATGCAGGATTGAACAATGTTTTCCTCTATAGTACAAGAGGTCTGTTATGAGTAGGAACCAACTTAACAGCACCTAACAATAGCAGCAAGTTGTATGCCTTTGAAAAAAAGAAAGAGCTCTCTATGAGCTGATGTGGAACAATTTCCCATTCATATGATTGCTGTTGTTGTTGTTAAGTGCTGTCAAATCTGTTATGACTCATGGCGACCACACAACATAATGAAATACTGCCAGGTCCTGTGCCATATGCCTGGGTAACTCAAAACATGGTGCAGAAGAACCCATGTTGATATTGCTTTTTGTATAGAAGATTGGAGGAATAAGAAATCACACATAAGCTTTAATGTCTTTACAAAAGAAACAAGAAGGAATGGGTAGGGACTCATCCTTAAAACCCAATTTTTAGCCAAGCAGTAGAGAGGTATATAGGGGGAAATAACATCACTAGTAAGATATGCTCACCCTGGAATGGTTAATCATTCAAAGTCAAAAAGGTAACATTTACCTAAGCACAAAGTTGGGAAGGGATGGGGAGGTGGGTGGACTGGAAATAGGGACCACACGGAGGAAGCAAATGGTCATTACATGGAGGGTACTGCAATCATTGAGAGGAACCAATTTACATGATTTGTTGAATGTGAAACTGATGATAAATCCACAATAAAAAGTTAATAAAAAGGAGACACCTGAAAGCAATAAAGCTGGTTACCTATAAAAAAGCAAAGAAGAGAGCAGGGCTAAAGGAATGCATAAGACAGTGGCACTGCTGAGAATTCTTATTTTATAGTTTTGACTTGAAATCATCTTAACAGTCTACATATTCCAAAATAAACATATATCAGAAAAAGATAAGAAAGGAGAGTAAACTAAAACTGAAAGCAAACTGAAATAAAGTTGTCAAGGACTTTATTCTTCTTGGATCAACTATCAACGTTCGCGGAAGCAGCAGTCAAGAGATCAGACGACATATTTCATTGGGCAAATCTGCTGCACAGGAACTTTTTAAAGTGTTGAAGAGCAAGGATGTCAGCTTGAGGACTAAGGTGCGCCTGACCAAAGCCATGGTATTTTCAATAACCTCATATGGATGCGAAAGCTGGACAGTGAATAAGGAAGATCATAGAAGAATTGATGCCTGTGAATTGTTGTGTTGGCGGAGAATACTAAAAGCTCCATGGGCTGCCAAAAGAACCAATAGATCTGTTTTGGAAGAAGTGCAGCCAGAGTGCTCCTTGGAGGCCAAGATGGCTAAACTTCGTCTCTCATACTTCAGACATATTGTCAGGAGGGAACAGTCGCTAGAGAAGGATGTCATGCTGGGTAAGATGGAGGGTCAGAGAAAGAGAGGAAGACCCCCAACGAGATGGATCAGCCAGGTGGCATCATTGATGGCATCAAGTGTGGCAGCAGTAGTGAGGTTGGCTCAGGGTCGGACATTATTTCGTTCTGCTGTGCATGGGGTGGCTATGAGTCGATTCCGACTTGATGGCACCTGACAACAACAACAGCAACAATATTATTGCAAAACAAACTACTTGAAGTAACTTATGGTCGAAGTAATTGATTCTATACCCTCTGGTAGTGTAGTGGTTATGGATCCAGCTGTGAACCTCAAGGTTAGCAGTTCAAAACTACCAGCTGTTCCATGGGAGAAAGATGAGGATTTCTGCTTCTGTAAAGAGGTCGCTATGAGTCGACTCCATGGCACATCACCACCAACTTTGGACATGGTATAGGTTGAAGAGAATAGCACTTTTTTAAAGGAGGTTTGATTTTTAGTGTTGTTAAGTGCTGTCAAGTTGGTTCAACCCATAGTGACCCTGTATAGGGTTTCCAAGGAGAGGCTGGTGAGCTTGAACCACCAACCTTGCAGTTCAAACCGAATATGAAGTCCAGCACATTAACCCACAGTACCACACCAGGACTCCTTCAGTGGTGCAGGCCAAGAAATTCAGAAACTAGTTTAGATCATGTTGTTGTTGTTTGTTGTTAGATGCCATCGAGTCAGTACCTACTCATAGCAACCCTATGCACAACAGAACAAAACAATGCCCAGTCCTGGGGCAACCTCATTATTGTTGCCACGCTTCAGCCCACTGATGCTGCCACTTCGCCAATCCGTCTCACTGGGGGTCTTCCTCTTTTTCTCTGATTCTCCACCTTATCAAACATGATATCCTTCTCCAGCAACTGCTCCCTTCTGACAATATGTCTGAAATATGAGAGATGAAGTTTGGTCATCCAGGACTCCAAGGAATATTCTGGCTGCACTTCTTCCAATACAGATCTGTTGGTTCTTTTGGAAACCCATGACACTTTCAATATTTTCCTCCAACACCATAACTCAAAAGCATCAATTCTTCTATGGTCTTCTTTATTCACTGTCCAGCTTTCACATGCATATGAGGTTATTGAAAATACCACAGCTTGGGTCAGGCGCACTTTAGTCCTCAAGCTGACATCTTTGCTCTTCAACACTTTAAAAAGGTCTTGTGCAGATTTGCGTAATGCAATACGTTGTTTGATTTCTTGAACGCTGCCTTCATGAATGTTTATAAGTTGATCCAAGAAGAATGAAGTCCTTGACAACTTCAACCTTTTCTCCATTGATAAGAATGTTTATTGGTTCAGTGGTGAGGATTTTTGTTTTCTTTACATTGAGATGTCTTCCCTGTTGTTGTTAAGTGCCATCGAGTCAGTTCTGACCCATAGTGACCCGGTATAGGGTTTCTGAGGAGCCACTGGTGAGTTTGAACCACTGACCTTGCAGTTCAAACGGCTTTACAGTCTGGCGCATTAACCCACAGCGCCACACCAGGACTCCTAGGTACATGGATATTATCTTATCACAGACAGCATTGTATTCATGACTGATCTGGATATGTTCTTTTTGACAATGAATTCAATACCATTCCTCTTCAATTTGTCATTAGCAGCATAGTAAACCATGTGGTTTTCAGATTTAAAAGGGCCAATACCAGTCCATTTCAGCTCACTAATGCCTAAGATATCCATGTTTGTGCACTTCATTTCATTTTTGACAATTTCCAATTTTCCTAGATTCGTACTTGGTACCTTCCATGTTCCGATTACTAATGGACGTTTACAGCTGTTTCTCTTCATTTTGAGTTGTGCCCCATCAGCAAGTGAAGGTCCCGAGGGCTTTACTCCCACCAGCTTTACTCCATTTGCTTCATCCCAGTCAACTCTACTTTGAGGAGGCAGCTCTTCCCCAGTTGCATTTTGAGTGCCTTTCAACCTGAGGGGCTGATTTTCTGGCATTATATCTGACAGTGTTTCTCTGCTATTCATAAGGTTTTCAGTAAGTAAATATTCAGAAGTAGTTCATCACTCCTTCTTCCAAGTCTGTCTTCGTCTGGAAGTTCATCTGAAACCTCTCCACCATGGGTGACCCTGCTGGTATTTAAAATACCCATGGCATAACTTCCAGAATCACAAGTCACAAGCCACCATGTACGACAAACTAAGAGATGAGTGGTGATAGATGGATCATAGGATTGAGTATATATATCTAGGTTGTTGGAAGCCAGGGTTTTCTCCTTGTAGAAAAACAGACTAATTGGAATAGGAGAAGACAGTAAAGAATTCTGTGGCAATGGATCAGAATTGTTGATACCAGCATAAAGTCAAGATTCCTAAGATATATACGTTATTTGTATATGAATACAGATGTGTTATGTTATTTATATTTTATGTATATGGGTGGTATGTACATAAGTAGGTAGGTGTTTACATATGTGTATATATACCTACAGATATTTCTTATCTCTATTCACCCAATATGGAGCTCTGGTAGCGTAGTGGTTACGAATCAGGCTGAGAACCGTAAGTTCAGCATTTCAAAACTACCAGATGTTCTGCAGGAGAAAGATGAGGCTCCCATAAAGATTTACAGCCTCGGAAACCCTGTTCAGGGTCGCTATGGGTCGGAACCGACTCAACGGCATTTAACAACAACATTCACCCAATGGACTTAGAGGTAGTGATACCATAGAAGCAATGAACTACATAGATCTTCATTTCTAATCCCATTCCCCACTAATGGGAACATAAAATCCTACTTTGCTTGCTACCAGCATACTAAAACTATAACTTCTCATGTTGTAGTTAGGTACTTTCAAGTTGGCTCAGAATCATAGGAATCCTACATACAACAGCTCTAAATACTGAGGGCTTCTGTGCTAGCCTCACAATTTGTATTATGCTTGAGCCCCTTGTTGCTGCCACTGTGTTAATTCATCCCATTGGAGGTCTTCTACTTTTCCATTGATCCTCCACTTTACCAAACACAATGTCCTTTCTCAAGGGACTGGTCCTTCTTGACAACATGTCCAAAGTACTAAAGACGAAATCTCACCATCATGGCTTCCCAGGAGCAATCTGGCCATACTTCTTCCAAAACAGATTTGTTCTCTCTTCTGGTATTTCATGGTGTATTCCATATTCTTCACCAACCATAATTCAAATGCATCTATGCATTTCCTTATTCCACTATGGTCTTCCTTATTTATTGTCCAACCTTTACATTCGTAAGAGGCAATTGAAAATGCCATGGCTTTAGCCAGGTGCACCTTAGTCCTCAAACTGACATCTATGCTCTTTAACACTTTAAAGAGGCCTTTTGCAGCTGATTTGCCTAATGCTGTTTCATTTCTTAACTGCTGCTTCCATGAGCATTGGTTGTGGATCCAAGTAAAATGAAATCTTTCACAGCTTCAATCTTTTCTCTGTTTAGCATGATGTCATTTATTGGTCCAGTGGAAACGATTTTTGTTTTCTTTACATTGACATGCAACCCATACTGAAGGCTGTAATCTTTGATCTTCATCAGAAAATAATACTTCAAGTCCTCTTAGTTTCCAGCAAGCAATATTGTATCATGTGCATATAACAGCTTGTTGATGAGTCTTCCTCCGACTCTGATGTCACCCTTTTCTTCATATAACCCAGCTTCTCAGATTATTTGTTCAGCATTCAGATTAAATGGTGGTGGTTATAGTGGTGTGATGTGGAGTCAGTTCCAACTCATAGCGATCCTGCATAGGTTTTCTGGGGTTGTAAATCTTTATGGGAGCAGAAAACCTCATCTTTCTCCTGCAGAATGGCTGGTAGTTTCAAACTGCTGACTTTGAGGTTAGCAGCCCAACTCATAACCACTACACTACCAGAGCTCCTACAGATTGAATAACTATTGTGGAAAAAGACAACCCTAACACATAGTTTCCCTGATTTTAAGCCATTCACTGTCCCCTTGTTCTGTTTGAATGACTACCTCTTGATCTACATACTAGTTCCTGCCACTCAATCTATGTACAGGTTCCTCAGCATAATTACATGTTCTGGAATTCCCATTCTTCACAACATTATCCATAGTTTGTTATGATCCACACAGTTGAATGCTTTTGCATAGTTATTAAAGAAAACACAAGTAAACATCTTTCTTGTGTTCTCTAATTTCATTCAAGTTCCATCTGATGTCAGCAATGATACCCCTAGTTCCATGTCCTCTTCTGAATCCTTTTCAATTAGTTTTTTTAAATGAAAACTTTTTACTAATGATTATATCTCCTGATAGCTTCCAGGTTCTTTTACATGATTTATTATTTTTAAATCAGATCAAATTACTAGAGTGCCTTAGCAAATCGCTTACTAGAGTAGTGGTTACAAGTCAGGCTGCTAATCTCAAGGTTAGCAGTCCAAAACTACCAGCAGTTCCACTGGAGAAAGATGAGGCTTTCTGCTCCCATGAAGATTTACAGCCTCAGAAACCCACTGCAGAGTCTCTATGAGTTGGAACCAACTCCAAAATCCAACAGACCCATATCAACAGTTCATTCCTGTTTTGAGTTTTAAAAGCCTCATCTTCTTCTTGTGGAACAGCTGGTAGTTTCGAACTGCTGACCTTGAAGTTAGCAGCCCGATTCGTAACCACTATGATACCAGAGCTCCTATTGGGTTTTGTTGTTGTTGTTGTTGTGTGCCGTGGAGTAGGTTCCAACTCATAGCGACCCAGTTCCAACTCATAGCATGGTTTCCAAGGCTGTAAATCTTTATGGGAGCAGAAAGCCTCACTTTCTCCTGTGGAACAGCTGGTAGTTTCAAACTGCTGACCTTACAGATAGCAGCCCAATTTGTAACCACTACGCTACCAGTTTTAGGATAACAAAAATGTTAATATGCTTAGAGATATTCACTCTTTCATCTATACCTATGACACTAAAGAAACTATTTTGAAAATTCACTTGTAAATAGACTAATCTTAATATGGAAAATACATTTCTCTTTTGTTTCAAAATGCTTTTTCTAAATTAGATAGATATGTTCCTCTTGGCTATGAGTTCAAACAAAAGTTTGACATAAGTGGTATCTTCTTTGAGACTAAGTGAACTTTACAAAATAAAATTAAAGGAGATTTCAGCCTCACATCTTTTGTTCATCTCAAGCTATCTCCTTTATTTCATCTTATCTCACTTGATTTAACTTTTTGATTACCAAATCTGGTTTCTTGGTCAACAATGGCCATGGAAATTAACTTTAGCTAGTAGATTTTGAAAGGAGCTCTGGTAGCATAGTGGTTACAAATCAGGCTGCTAACCTGAAGGTCAGCAGTTTGAAACTACCAGGGGTTCCGCGGGAGAAAGATGAGGCTTCTTCTCCCATAAAGGTTTACAGCCTCAGAAACCCTGTGCAGGGTCGCTATGAGTCGGAATCGACTCCATGACACTTAACAGTACATTTTGAAAGGTGACTTAGTCAGAAAGAAAAGAACATATATGGTCTTAACATGTTCTTTTTGTGATGGAGTGTGTCCCATCCTTCCTAGGCCCTTAGTTCCGATGACATGAGGAAGAAGCACTGTAAACTCCCACTAGCTTACTAGCAACCCTCTCACCCTGCTTCCTACAGATGAAGTTAATGAAGAAAGGAGTAGCCAACACTCAAGGGGGGAAGAAATCTCTAATCGGCATCCAAAGCACCATCCTAGGCATTTAGGTCCATGGTTGACTACAGTCAGCTTGCCAATCAGTCATCAAGCGTAGGTGTCATAAAAAACCCAAAACAGGAAAGAGATGCTGGATTTCATTCAGGTTTACTAGCTCATTTTCAGATATCAAAAAGTGACGTCAGATGAATTGCTCAAGACACAATAGCTGCACACCTGGGAGTAAAAGCAGGCTCTCTGTCTAGATTCTAGAATGTTCTCCAAAACAGAATGGAACGTGCTTTTGATTTTTTTTAATGTAAGCTGTTTTCATCATGTAAAGGATATGAACACAATCTAATTTATATAAATATGCTGTTGAAGAAACCATCCTAACTTGTGAAAATCATTGCAGGTAAAAATAGAAGCAAGCAATGCGTTATTTCTGGGCCTTATAAGAATAGTAGGAAAGTAAAGGAAATGAAGGGGAATATTTTATAGTATAACATGTGACTAACAAGGGGAAAAAATGAAAGATTATCTGCTTCATTGGCTTTTCAGGGTTTGTGCATTTGTTTTTCTTTTGTGGGGGTGGAGGGAAGGTGTTATCGCTTTGTTTGGTTTGGTTGGTTGGTTTAGATCATTTTAAAGTGCACTCAGAGGCACCTTTTTCATACTCAGGGACTAAATCCCCATTTGAAACCACCCAGTTAAATCTCTTTGTTTATAGGAACACAAGGTCTTCTAGTAAGATGCAAAGGTACTCTGAGAGTTACAAAACAAAAATTCCGTTTGGATCCATTCTGTCAACACCGCAGTAGAATCAGAGAGAAAAGAGAAAAGGAATCGATGTGGTACAGATCTGGCCCCCATGCCCAGAAATAGAAATTAAAAGTTGGGCCAATACAAATAGGCCCAGAGTTCAGCGCAGCCTAAGCGCCCAAGGCTAGCGAACCCACTGAGGAGTATGGCCCAGCCCCCAAAGACCCAGTGGAACTCCTCAGGCTCCTAGAGGTGAGGAGTTGGTCCCAAGGGACTCCACAGTTTGGTGAAAGGCTGAGCGCCCTCGGTGCAGCTCATTCACACAGCAAGCATCTGTGGAGCGTATACGGTCCTGTAGGAGGTTCAAGGCAATCTGGTCCATGCGAGAATGGAGTCTGCAGTGGATTGTGTGTGTGTGTGTGTGTGTGTGTGTGTATGTGATAGAGAGAGAATTCTGGGTCATTCCAGCCAATTTAGTGTGTGTGTGTTAGAAAAGAATCCCCAGATGCTTCCATAACTGGGAGTTACACATGAAAATCCTGTTAGTGTGACAAAACAGTACAAGCTTCAAAGGCATTTTTCAAAAGGAGTATCTGGGTACTACTAGGGTTTGGAGATACTAAATGGGGTACATCACAACTGTTGTGGAAGAGTAATGACTTACTATGCCTTCCAGATGGGTCTGATCCCAGGGATCATGAGGCTCTGACTGAATTAAGAAGTAACTGTGTCTGAATAGATGAGCTAAATGAAAGAACCGTAAATGTGGAGAGTCATTAAAGTGTGGTCAGGCTCAGCCCCCTTTTTTCAGAAAGTTAAATATTTAAACCAGTTATACTCTAACTCACATGGGGTTACCATGAGTCACTAGCAGCAATTACCAGCAACATCCAGCAACACCACCACTATTCTACAAATAAACATTTGGAAAAAATAACAAAATTCATCCTCTCAGAAAGTTAAATAAAAGTTGAGGCAATACTTCATACATAAATCAATCCCAAAAAAAGTAACATGCTTGTATTTCATACTCATGAAGTTTTCAAATACTTATTCTCTGTAAATTGACCTGGAAAATAAGTTTTGAAGAATAATTGCATAAGAGATACCAAAAGCAGTAAAAATATTAATGCCCTTTAGCATAGTATTTGTATTTTAGGGAATTATGCCCTGAACTCTTGGCTGTATAACCCATCTTCATCCTTGCATGCAACACAGGTCTTGATGTTCTGTCATTTTTTTCCCTGCTGTTTGTATCTTAGCTCGCCCCAGGGCATTTGATCTAGCATGCCTTCCTTTGTCCCTTTGGTTCTAGTGAATTCTACATCCATCTTCATTCTTTTCCTCTCCTAGCCACACCACCCACAAGCAGATGTAGCTCCACATGGATGCCTGTGATGGTTAATGTTATGTGTCAGCCTGGCTAGGCTATAATTCTCAGTGGTCAGCAGACATTATGTAATCACCTTCTATTTTGTGATTTGATGATAGCCAGCCATTTAAACATAGACAACCTTATAAACAGAAGTTTAAATATATTCTAAAATGTGATAAAAGGATAAGCTTCATTTTCTAAACTGATAAGTGATATGTGAAACACAAATAGGCAAATAAGTGGTCTCACAAAGTTGAGAAAGGAAGGAAAAGTAGGGGGCATGGAAAAAGGAACCACAAGAAAGAAGCTGGTAGCTTGTTGCATGAAGGGGATTACAATCATTGAGATGATACAAAGTGTATGCTCTGCTGAACATAAAACTGATGATCTTGTCTATAAATCTTCACTCAATTCACAATAAAAAGATTTTTTAAATAAATTAATTTAAAAAATACATATATGATCCCAGCAGCAAATACACAGTAACCAACTCACACTTACTCAGAGTCTCAATTTGTGAATCTCAATTTGATATCCTACTATAGACACTCCATTGTTTTGTTTTCTTTTTTTACAATTTTTCAAGAAGTTGGGAAAGTATACCCGTAGGAGAAGAGAAGACATCAGACTTAAAGTTTTTCAGGTTCTAAATGCTCTGGAGAGAAGTTTATTGAAGTGTACTTGGAAATGACTGGCTCACCTCATAATTTGAATTCACTGTAGGTTCTGAAGTCTAGATTCACATACTAAATTGCCTATGAATTTGAATGCACCCATGCTATTTAATTCAATTTGGTATATCTCCTGCTGTGGCACTGTAGGATCAGCATTGAACTTCAAACCAAAAGGTTGGCAATTCAAACCCAACAGCTGCTCCTCAGAAACTCTATACAGTAAGTAGGGTCACTATGAGTCAGAGTTAACTCAACAGCACTTAACAACAATAATTGAAGTTTTATTAATGAACTGGAATTTATCACATATATAAATCAATAAGCAAACAAATACACATATCAGGGGCCTTCAAAACATTTGTGGAAAATGGACTTGAAAGATAATGGGATTTTTTTCACAAATGTTCTAAAGTCCCCTCGTACACAATGAGCCCTGTGGGTCAGTGGTTAGATGTGCTATTGCTAACAAAAAATCAGGGTTTGAACCCACCAGCAACTCCATGGGGAAAAAATCCTGGTGATCTGTTCTTATAAAGATTATATCCTAGAATACCCATAAGGCAGTTCTACTCGTCCTGTGGGGTCATTATGGTTACAAATCAACTTAACGGCACAGAACTACATACATATATGTGTCTCTCTCTGTGTGTACACAAGGGGGCTTCAGAAAATTCAACAAAAAATAGAATTAAAAATTAATGAAACTTTTTCACAAATCTTTTGAAGTCCGTATATATCTTGGCTGATCTATTTATCACCAGAGCATCAAAAGGTACAGGTAAGACTTTCCAATCTAGAAATAGGAAGACAATTTGTCCTTTGTTGTCAACTCAATATTCTTTTCCTCTTCTTTAAACATGGTCATTGAGGTTTGTAAATATTACCTCCTAAGAAGAAATGATTGTTCATTAGAAATGACAGCATTTATCTTTTTTAAGGTTATAAATGCCAGTTCTATTAATAAAACAGTGTCAATAGTAAAGGTAAGGGGCATTATCCCCTATCATAAAGCTGTCAATAAAAATATTGGGAGATAATAGTACAAAAAGGGAAGTGTTCAAATAATGGCTCTTATTTTGTATTTGCAGGGGAATGTAAAAAGCTCTAGCCACCTTATGCCTCCCCTTGTAAGTGTGAAGCAGATAACAAAAAGTAGTCCTCCTCCTTATGGATTGCAGAACTACATCAAAATGGTCAACTGACTTTCCTGGGCTCACAAAGTTACTTGTAAAGTAACAGTAACATAATAAATTCTTCACTATGAAAGAGCTCTGGTAGCGTAGTGGTTACGAATCGGGCTGCGAACCTTAAGGCCAGCAGTTCGAAACTACCAGCCGCTCCGCAGGAGAAAGATGAGGCATTCTGCTCCCGTAAAGATTTACAGCCTCGGAAGCCCTGTACAGGGTCGCTATGGGTCGGAACCGACTCGATGGCACTTAACAACAACAACATGCTACAGGATAAGAAACCCTAGTGGTGTAGTGGACTACACATTCGGTTGCTAACCACAAGATCTACAGTTCAAACAGATCAGCTGCTCCACAGAAAAAAAGATGAGGCTTTCTGCTTCCACAAAGATTAAGCCTCAGAAACCCTAGGGAGTGGCTCTCCTCTGCCCTTTAGGGTTGATCTGAGTTGGAGTTGAAGCCATGACAGTGAAGTGGGATTGTAAAGTGTTTTCAAAGTTTTGGTGAACAGAAAACAAGTAACTATCTTTTTTATTTAAAATAGTTCCACTCAATGATTTTTCATAAACTTCCAGATTTCATATTTTACTTATCTTTAAATAGTACCATAGTTTCTCTCACTTCCTTGTTTAAGACCCTTAAAATTCTTGTTAGCATGACCTATAAATCACAGTGCAATCTTCCCCCATTGAGAGTTTTCTCTCACAAGATTGCTGGCATTAGGCATTTGAACAAATCACTTCCTCCTGCTGGGTGTGAACATTCAGTGGGTCAAAGGGTGACTCAGTCTGTGGCTTGGTGATATTAAAATTAAAACAACTAGGCATCGATGCAATAGATGATAGATAGATAGATAGATACATACACACAGAGATGAGGCAGGTAGGCAGGCAGGCAGGCAGAAAGACAGATGAGATAGACATATAGATAGAGATATTGTGGAATTGACTCCTGCCCTTGAGAATGAAAACTTTCCCCAGTCCTGTGTCATCCTCGTGAGAACTGACATGTTTGAGTTCATATGTCATTGCAGCTATTATGCTGACCCATCTCACCAGTAGTCTTTCTTGCCCTCACTAGCTCTCTGTTTCACCAAACATAATGTTCCACTCTAGCCATAGAACACTCCTGATGCTATGTCCAAAACAAGGGAGTCAGACAATGTTCTGTTGTGATTCATAGGGTTTTGAGGTTTTTGTTTTTTGGGCTTGTTTTTTTTTTTACTTTTTATTGTAAATTGGTGAAGGTTAACAGACAAGATCATCCATCAGCTTTACTTGTAACCAATCATATGGTTTGTTTCATCTCAATGATTACAAGTCAACTTCCTGCGATAACAATTATCTGCTCCCTCACTGTGTCTTCCCTTTTATATCTTATTTTTCACAAATCAACAAGGCAAAAAAATTGATGTACACATACAAAACAAAAAAAATATATATATATATTTAAATGTCCAAAGGGCACATTTCGCAAGCCAGCCTCCTGCCCACAAGGACACAGCCTTTCTCAATCCATGGGCCTAGAGTCCGTAGCTTCTCTATCTCTCCATGCCATTGCCTCTTCCACCGTCTCTGCTGTCACCACTTTTCTAGGAATAGTCTCATATTCCAATCATGCTCTTCCTCTTGATAGTCCTGGGATCCTCTGTTCCTGAAAGGAAAGATTAACGACCCGCCCCCTGTAAATTACACATCTTCTACAATTACAGTTGTGGCAATCACAATTAATCCTGTAAATAATTACTCACAATTGAATTATAAAATTCTATCAGCATCATCCTCATCCCCTTTTATCAGATTCATCTGAAAAAGAGAAAAACTATTCGGTGCAGATTCTGTATTACCCACCTCATTCTGGAACTAAACACACTCATGAAAGCTTGTAAGCAAGTCACTTACTTCATGCCTTCACAACCCCCTCCCTCCTTTTTTAAAACTTTTTATTGAAATTGAGTGATAGTTTACAAGGGATAACAGGTTTTACACTCATCCTATCATATTTCGTTTCATTGCAATGATTACAATCCACTCCATGTATCATCCTGCAACAGTATTTGCTTCTATTCCCTCTGTTGTTGTTTTTGTTGTTGCTGTTGTTGTTTGAATGTACACAAAAACACTCAGGAATATGTAATAATTTAAACAAACAAAAGGCACATTCTGCAAGCCTACCTCCTGGCTGCCAACTATACACAGCCTTTCACTTTCCATGAGCTAGAATCCTAACCTACTTTATTTTTCCATGTCCTCACCTCTGCCTCCATCTCTGGATAGGGTCCCACATTTCGCTCATGCTCTTCTCCCTTGATGGTCCTAGGGCCCTCTGTTCCTGGAATGTAAGATTAACTACTCTCCCCTTTTTGTTACAAAACTTCTAACTTTACAGTTGTGACAATCACAATTAGCCATGATAACAATTACTCATTATTGAATCATAAGAATCTTATCCCCATCTCCTTTCACCAGACCCATCTAGACATGATGAAAACTATTCAGTAGGGGTTCTACCTTCCCCTGTTGTTGTTGTTAAGTACCGACAAGTCAGTTCTGACCCATAGCAACCCTTTACAGGGTTTCCGAGGCTATAAAACTTTACAGGAGCAGAAAACCTCATCTTTCTCCCGCAGAGCGACTGGTAGTTTTGAAATGCTGACCTTAAGGTTTGCAGCCCGATTCGTAACCTCTACACTACCAGAGCTCTTTCTATCTTCACCTACATACTCTGTAATTAAACTCCCTTCAAATATTGTAAGCCAGTTAGTTCATGAATTTATTGCACCCCCCCCCCCCATTTTAGGTAGCTAATGTCTAAGTTGCTCATTCCTATCAATGCTGTGTACAGAGGGGATAGGATTAATCTTTGACGTGAAGATGTCTTCCCTCTCAGTTGGTATTTTGAGCTACTACATCATAAGTATAGGTCAAGTTCATCAAATTGTAGCAATTTGCACTTGTTTCCTTTATCAAAAAATTTTTTATCTTCCTCTAGTCGAGTTCTAATCATGAAGCCATCAAAGCTAGGTCAAATGAGTACTATCTGCAAGTTCAGGCATTCTTGTGGTTCTCCTCTCACTTCATATCAGCTGGACAATTCACTCTCAGCTCTAGCCCTCCATGGCTATGTCCTTGTCCATGGGCTCAGGAGTTCCCAAGTCTTTATACTTAGGACCAAGCAATCCTTCCTCCTCTCTCATCTTCAGGTCGACAGGAGTCTATGGAATATGGTCAAACTCAGCTCATATCTTCATTGCTGCCTTTCTCCCACTTCAACTCACCAACAGACCAACTTGGTTGCCAGCAAGCTTACATGCCTGCTCGTGGGTTGTCTTTGAGTTTCAGTCATGGAGGGGACTTTTTCCTGAAGAGACTTGATTGCTTGCCTTGACGGCTCCACCGGCAAACTGCTTGCTTGTTTTTGTAGTAGCCAATCAGATTGCCTCTTTTGTTTGGGAATTTTTCCTTCTGGTCTTTCTTTCAAGAAGTATCTTCGGTTCCTCTAGCTGCTCCAAGCAAGTCTGCTTGTCCTTTCAAGTGGAAATGTCCCACCTCAGAAGTTTCTGGAAGATAGCCGCCTCCACATCAAACAACGTATTGCATTAGGCAAATCTGCTGCACAAGACCTTTTTAAAGTGTTGAAAAGCAAGATGTCAGCTTGAGGACTAAGGTGCACCTGACCCAAGCCATGGTATTTTCAATAAGCTCATATGCATGCGAAAGCTGGACAGTGAATAAAGAATGCATGTGAAAGTTGGATAGTAAATAAGGAAGACTGTAGAAGAATTGAGGTTTTTGAGTTATGATGTTGGAGGAGAATATTGAAAGTGCCAGGGGCTGCCCATAGAACCAACAGATCTGTGTTGGAAGCAGTGCAGCCAGAGTGCTCTTGGAAGCCAAGATGCCCAAACTTCATCTCTCATACTTTGGACATATTGTCAGGAGGGACCAGTCGCTGGAGAAGGATATCATGTTTGCTAAGGTGGAGGGTCAGAGAAAAAGAGGAAGACCCCCAGCGAGATGGATTGGCTCAGTGGGCTCAAGTGTGGCAACAATTGTGAGGTTGGTCCAGGACCGGGCAGTGTTTCATTCTGCCATGCCAAAGGTTGCTATAAGTCAGCACCGACTCGATGGCACCTAACAATAACAATCAACCAACCCAGTTGGAGGCCTGGTGTGGCGCTGTGAGTTAATGCGCCAGACTGCAAAGCCGTTTGAACTACAAGGTCAGTGGTTCAAGCTCGCCAATCGCTCCTTGTAACCCCTATAAGGGTCGCTATGGGTCAGAACCAACTCAACAGCACTTAACAACAGCACATCGGCCCAGTTGGAGTCCTGATATGGTGCTGTGAATTAATGCACTAGACTGCAAAGCTGTTGAACTGCAAGATTGGTGGTTCAAGCTCACCAGCTGCTCCTTGGAAACCCTATACAGGGTCACTATGGGTTAGAATAGACTCGACAGCACTTCACAACAACAACAATCAACCCAGGTCACTGAGGAAACAAGCTTGATCCTTGATATGAAGAATACTTTCATTTCAGTTGGAATTTTGAGCAACTGCATCCACAAGCAAAGGTCCAGTTCATCAAATTGAAACAATTTACACTTGCTTACAATATCAAACATCTTTATCTTCATCTGGTCAAGTTCTGGTCAGCTGGACATCCAAGCTAGGTCAAATGGATACTAGCTGCAAATTTGGGAGTTCACACATGCCTCCCTGCACTTCAGACTTGCTGGCTGCTTCACTCTTGGCTCTAGCCCCCCAGTGGCTAGTTAGTACCCAAGGGCTCAGGAGTTCACACGGCTGCCTAAACTGTAGACCAGCCAGCCCTTGCTCTTCTCTTTTTCATCTCAAGGTCAACAGGTATCTATGGAACATGGCCAAACTCAGCCCGTCTTCATTGCTGCATTTCCCCCACTTCCACGTACAAGTAGACCAGAGTGGCTATTGATTCCCTTTTAGTTCCAATCTTAGAAGGGGGTTTTCCCTGACGGGATGACTGTTCTTGCTTTGATGCCTCAAAAGCATACAGCTTGCTTGATATTCTAACAGCCAAACGTTCTGCTTTTTTCTGCTGTTCTTTTTACAGTAAGAATCTTCTGTTCTCTCTCAGCCATTCTAGATTGGTCTGCATGTCTTTTCAAGTGGTAATGTCTCACTTCAGAAGGTTCTAGGTGGGGCTCGGGATTTCACCTAAGGCCCCATACTCCACAAAGGCTTAACAAGAAACCTATTTCCCAATTGATAGGATTTTCCTTGGCTAATATTTGGAAGTAAATTAATAGGTCTTTCCTCTGAGTCTGCCTTAGTCTGGAAGCTCTGCTGAACCCTGCCCATCATGGATGACCATACTAGTGTTTGAAATGCCAGTGACACAGCTTCTAGCATCACAGCAACACACAAGCCACCATGACAAATAGACAGAGTAGTGGTGGTCTCAGTTATTACAATAGAGTACGAGAGTAGATGAGTCTTCCCCTCCATAGTTATTCCTGTCCAGACCATCAGAACTAGAGTAGCTTCTACTCTATAAACAGCTGGCCATCCAGTGAGGAGCCCTTACTCTATGATGGTCTATTTTCTGAACTCTATTTATGCACTTTTATCTTTTCAATAACGTACTATGACTGTAGATGTGGTACAATACTACCACTGTCACATTTTCCTAGGATAACATACCCTGATCACTTTGGTGGAACTTGGAAATACCCTGGGACATGTGAGTAAATACAAGGGACATCTTAGTCTCATCACCACAGATTTTGAACATTATCTCTTAGTTTATTGCCACAGAAGGTATGCTGCAGCTACTTTGGATTGATTTTTATTGTCTTTGTTTTACATGGAAAATGTTGTCTGACATAGTCACTATAATATGAGAGTAATGTTTTCTTTTGGGACCTTGTGCTCCCTGTGTGCTTATTAGGTCATCTTATTCCTTGGATAATAAGGAACTGTGGACTGTCCCTATCTCTGACTCATTCACCAGTCCCTCCTAAACCCACTAACCATCCTTCTTTTGTCAACATTTTGAAAGAGCTTAGGTCACCCTATTTCCACCCCTCAACAAGCATAGTGCAATGTTTACTTTGTAAAAGATAAGTGAGAAAAATATGTCATAGTAATTACGTAAACATTTTGAGAAGTAACAGAAACAAAGTTCTATTAAAATGATCAAACAACAAACAAGTCCATCAGGGAGGATATGCCATACATATTTCAGTACCACACCACGCACACCACCACCAAAACAAGGAAAAGAAAAAAACTTCACATAAGCATAATCAATATGCTATAATAGCAGGAGGAAACGTTTTTCTAATTAAGCAAAATCTGGAATGCCCGGCACTATTAAATACATCCATAGAAGGAATAAGGGCTCTATGGAACCCAAAAAATAAAAGCAAAAGCAAGAAGTGGTCAGTGTATCTCATGCATCACCCAAGGAAGAAGTGTCTTAAACCTTGAACTTGGGAATTTCACTTAACTTGGTAGAAAATAAAGATAGTAGCTTATGCTCATATAGTGCCAAGAATTTTACAAACATTGTGCTGAACACAACCCTGTACGTTCAATCATGCCATTTTTACAGAAATGGAACCTCAGTCCTCTCTGGAGAATCACTAAGAATTTTTCAAAACCAAAGTTGGTATGTTGGTTCCCTTTCATTCGCCTTGAATAAACAAATCAACAAATTTAGTATGTTAAACTGATAAGAAGAACCAGTTAGAGACTATGGTCTATATGTTCATCTACTATGGACTAGTTGATGACATATAAACACTATACTACACACACATGAGAAAGAAACAAAGCTGAACAAATCAGTTCAGCTATCTTATGAACTGGTCAAATTGAGGTAGGTATGATTCAATTTAATAGAGCTTATTCTATAGATTGTATGAGTCAACAGAAACAGAAAGTGGTCTGTTTAGTGAACAAGATGTCTCAGAGTATACAACTGAACTTATTTCCAATCCTCCAATGTTTGTTTAGCATCAGAAATACCTGTTTAAAATGCAGGAGAGCAGGTTCAAAGTTTCAATCTAAGTCAAAGCTGGAATCAAGATCAGCATCCATGAAGCCTTCCAAATATAATAAGCTACCCAGAGACTTTTCTCTTCAACAAGTGTACATTATCTTTTAATGATTGTTGTTGTTAACTGCCATGGAGTCAGTTCTGGCTCATAGCGACCCTGTACAGGATTTCCTAGGCTGTAAATCTTTACGGGAGCAGAAAGCCTCATCTTTCTCCCGTGGAACAGCTGGTAGTTTCGAACTGCTGATGTTGTGGTTCACATCCCAATTTGTAACCACTACGCTACCAATTTTAATGATTAGAGCAATATATTTTGTTGAAGAGTTTATGAAAAATAAGAGGAGTAAGTGGCTAAGCATTTGGCTGCTATCCTAAAAGTCAGAGGTTCAAACCCATCAAGTAGTTTCCACAGAAGACAGCTGGTGTCAGAATTGGTTAAAAAAAAAATAGAGAGAGAGAGGAAATTTGGCAGACCTCCATGGTACCATTTGATTTTGTAGGATAAGCACTGGACTGCGAATAACAAAGTCAAGGGTTTGAGTCCGCCAGCTGTCCCAAGGGAGATACATAAAATTTTCTGTTTCAACAAAAATTTAAAGCCTTGCATAGCTATGGGTTGAAGTCGACTCGATGGCACTTAACAAAAACATATCCTATATGGTCACTAAGAGTTGTAACTGACTCAACGGCACTTAACAACAACAACAACACAATAAAACAATCGAGAATTCCCAGTAAAGTTGAATACAGCATGATTGACACCTGTTTCAAAACCAGGTTTAAAAAAAAAAAAAAGAAAAGAAAAGAAAGAAATAACATAAGCATCTAGTCAATCTAGTAAATATCATAAGATCTAGGGTAGAACTCATTTGTGGTACAATCACGGTCACTCTTCAGACGTTTTCCTCAGTGAAGTTTGCTTTGAGCATCTGTTGGTTGCATGATATCAAGCTCATTGGCTAAGAAAACAATGTTCAACTCTAACCTCATCATTGTATCTCTTTTCAGTGTTCCCTATTTCTTACTATCAAATCTGCTCACAGAAGTTCTTTTCAAGAGACCTGATTTATACCGCAGATTTTATACATCATTTCTCACTAATATTGTGGATCCCAGATGGAAATCTACCCCCTGTGAAAAGAGCTTCCAAAAAGAAGCTGAACTGCAATGCTTCTATTCTCATTTTGAGAAACCTGTAACTGAAGTGAAAATTATCCAAAATCAACAACAAAGGTACCTTGGAAGAAAGGCCTGGTAATCATCTTCTGAAGAGTCCCAGCCTTGAAAACCCTAAGGACCACAGTTCTACTCTGAAACACAGGAGATCGCCAGGAGTAGAAATGGACTGGGCAGCAACTGGACTGAAGTAACCCAAATCCACTATTATCCAGTGCATTCCAACTATAGGATTTCCAAGCCTATAAATCTTTGTGGGAGCAGAATGTCTAATGTTTCTCCCACAAAGCAGCTGGTGGATTTGAACTGCTGAGCTTGTGGTTAGCAGTCCAATGCTTATCCTACAGTATCACTAGGGCTCCCTGGATTGAAGCATTTTTGTTGTTGTTAAGTGCCATCGAGTTGATTCTGACCCATAGTGACGCTGTATAGGGTTTCTGGGGAGAAGCTAGCGAGCTTGAACTGCCAACTGTTGAATCATTTGTTGTTGTTAAGTGCTGTTAAGTCGGTTCTGACCCACAGCGACCCTGTATAGGATTTTCATAGGATAGACTATAATATAACTTTCTTAAAGTTAGATTTTATACTTTATTAAAGTTAGATTATAGTCCATCCTATGCTTCAATCCAGGGAACCCTAGTGTCTCTGTGCCTTTTGACTGCTGCCAATTTGGCCTGATCTACACAATGAGGAATTGTGAGTTGTTGTTGTTAAGTGCCGTCAAGTCGGTTCTGACCCATAGCGACCCTGAACAGGGTTTCCAAGGCTGTAAATCTTTACAGGAGCAGAAAGCCTCATCTTTCTCCCGCGGAGCAGCTGCTAGTTTTGAACTGCTGACCTTGTGGTTCACAGCCTGATTTGTAACCACTATACTATGACTACTGCCAATTTGGCCTGATCTACACAATGAGGAATTGTGAGTAGAAGTAACAAAATCTTCACTGCTGTCATAGCAAATAGGGCAAATATATGCAAAGAGTTGTCCTTAAAAGACTCCCAGCAAGTGAGCTTTGCATAAACTCTCATCTCTGTTAATTTCAACAAGCCTGAGTCCTGGTGTGGCGCTGTGGGTTAATGCACCAGACTGCAGAACAGTTTGAACTTCAAGGTCGGCAGTTCAAGCTCACCAGCTGCTCCTGGGAAACCCTATACAGGGTCACTATGGGTCAGAATTGACTAGATGGCACTTAACAACAACAATAGGTTAGACACCTGGTCTCAGATGCTGTGTTCTGTGCCTTTAAACAGTGGACAGAGCACACAAAGTGTAGCAGGGAAAGAGGCGCTGCTGTAACTTGGGGGAACCTTCTAGCTGCCACAAGAATTGTTTAATGCTTTCCCTCTTTCCTTCTGATTTGACAACTTTGTGGCTAACTACAGCCCATACTTGGTAGCGCCCTGCACTCATAATTATTAATCCTCCACTTTACCTCTATTCATTTCGCCCTTCTACTTTACTGCCATATTAGATGTTAATTCCTTTGTGGCTTCCTTCTGTTTTCCTTGTGTGCCTGGCTTCATCCCTCATTTCAACAAGTCCCAGCACATGGGGCATGGCTAAGAGAAATTCTTCAATAGATACACAGATACTTGAGGAAAAAGACTGATGAATGGAACTGAATTGGAATTAAATAGCAGCTAAGTGTTACTTGGAAAGTGAGAGATACTGTTCTCAAGATGGGATAATGCCATTACAGCCAGTAAAGTCTGTAAAGATTGGACCCCAGTGGAACCTGGGGACTTGACTGCTCACATAAATTTAGAAGAAGAAAAAAAGGTTGTGTGTTAAAGTAGAGCTGGTACAAATAACTTCTCAACACAACCTAACATCTCACTTTTAGTAATGAAATCGCCAAGATGCATACTAGTCTTAAATTAAGAACACTGAAAAAGAGAGATGAATTATACAAAGGCTGTATTTATAAGGATTAGGTGTGAACCATTATGAAAACCAATGAATCTACATATCATTCCATACTTTAATTAATTCAGTGTATCATGTGTTCCCCTAACAAGATTCATATTTAGATGTATAAAACTTAATGAAAACAAAACACTGTCATGTGTATCCTACTCTGAAACCACTTTGCACATATCAGAACCCAGTGTTGACTATCAAAACCAAAAACCAAACCCTTTGCCAGCAAGTTGATTCTGACTCATAGCAACATTCTAGGACAGGCCACAGAGGGTTTGGTTTCCAAAGCTGTACATCTTTACAGAAACAGACCATCACATCTTTCTTATATAGAGACCCTGTATAGCGTTCCCAAGCCTTTAGATCTTCAAGGGAGCAGAAAGCCTCATCTTTCTCCCACAGAGCGGTTGGTGGGCTAAAGCTGTGGTTCACAGTCCAGGGCTTATCATCAGGAGTCACCACATTCCCCACTACATTTTAGACTACAGTTCAAATAAGTGTTTATTTGAACTGCAGTCTGTTCCCTTTCTTCTTATACTTAAGTCTTGAAATTAGAAATGCTTCTTAATTATATTTTCTTCTAATTTCTCAGATTTCTTGGAGTGGTGCTGTAGGATAAGCACTGGACTGCTAACTTCAAGGTCGGAAGTTCAAGCTCACCAGCTGCTCCTCAGAAACTCTGTATAGGGTCACTCTGAGTCAAAACAGCTCGGTGGCACTAAACAACAACAACCCAACTAATGTAGTTCAGCTAAGGAGGTGATTAGGGTCCAAGTTTCTCTGTGCCTAACAAGCTAACTTGTCCTCAGATGATACTAAGATACTGTGGTTTACTTTTTACATTATTTGTGATTTTCTTTGACCTTCCTTTTCCCCCACCCACTCCACATACACTCCACACATCCCTATTGTCAACACCTCTCTCTCAGTTAATTCATATTTGCCTCTTTCTTGTCTTCTAAGTGACCTTTCAGTTTATATTTCAACAACCTCAATGTCAGTGAAATCATTTCCTCCTGAGCATGCATCTTATTTCATAGTTAGATAGCTCTGAAAAAAGCCTTCCTTAAAATAAGCCAAATTCTCTTTAAGACAATATTAACCTGAGTTTATTCTTTTCCTTGATGGTCATGAACACCTCATCTAATAACTTTTCTAAGAAGTCAGCTCTTCAAATAAAATCCTATATGACTCATTTTGTACCACAAAGACATTATACTAAGTGAAGTTATTCCATGTAGATGACATTCTGGAAAAGATCAGACTATAAAGGCAGAGAACACATCAGTGGAAGCCCAGAGTTAGGATAGAAGTTATGGGGAGGATCTGACTACAAGGAGGCAGTATAAGGAAGTTTCTTTGGATGTTGAAAATATTGTGTATACTGATTATGTTGGTTGTTACAATAATCTATGCATGTATTAATTCATAGAACTGTATACCAAAAAAGTGAATACTATTATAGAAATTTAAAATATATACATATAATTTATTGATCTCTTACACTGTGCTAGCTTCTTACAATAATTAGTTTTTATTTTAATCCTTATAATAACTCCATGAGAGAGCTAGCTAATATAATTATCATCCTCATCTTACAAATTTAAAGAAAAAAAATACACAAAACTGAGGCACAGAAAGGCTAATTAACTTGCCCCAGGTCACAAAACTTGATAGAAGCAAAGCCTGGATTTTAACCAAATACATGTGACTCCAAACTAAATACCCTTACCACTGTCCTATGCTGTCTGCAAAGCATCTTTGTCTACCTTCTACCGATGAAATTATATGACCTATTTAAGAACAGCACACAGAACTTCACCAACACAATTTAACTTGTAAATAGACCAGAGCAGATTCCACTAAAACAAATCTATTTCTAGGCCTGGAAAGTCTTAATTGTTTCCATTAATATTTAAACTTTACATTTTTTTTTCTTTCTTTGCAATTCAATGCCTTCCTATTAACATATAAAGTAAATTTCATAAACAGCTTTCTAATGCCTAAAATAATTTATGAACATTTTTCTCAATTGTCCCTTAAGAAATTCTGACTCCAAATTTTGGAAATTTCAAATTGAAAGTTTAAAGAAACCATTTAAATTTTCAGAAATCTTATTAGACCCACTATTTACTTCCTCAACACTAAACACTTCTGTATATTATTTTGAAACTAAAACCTCTTAGTAATGAGGCAAACGGATAAATACACCCACATGTGGTTCATCCTTTTAGTATCTGTTTTCTGTGTAGCCACAAGCTTCATTCCATGCATTTTGTGAAAGCAAAGCTACCCACTGCTACAGTGGTAGATGACATACATCACAATCCAACTGCATCAGTAGCAGCTGTGTAGAGAGGACAATGGGAAATAACGATGATGCCTTTAAAAATGAAAAACAGAGGTTGCTTAGATTAGTAAACTTTATATTGAAATGAAGGAGCTATGGTATCATAATGAGTTGCAAGTTGGGCAGCTAACCACAAAGTCAGCATTTCGAATCTATCAGCTGCTCCATGGCAGAAACATGAGGCTTTCTGCTCCCATAAAGATTTACAGCCTCAGAAACCCTATACAGGATCGCTTAGAGTCCCAATGTGACACTTAGAATCGATGTGCTGAAAATTAGGGTTGGTTAAGGAAAATCTGCTTCTGGATTTTTAATATTCAATACTTGTTTATGTGCTTTCATCATTTCAGTCCTATGTTCAAAACAGATTACATATGCAATCATGTACTCATTCTTCATTTCCAGGTAAAAACTAGCCCAACGTCTATGTGGAATTTCTGTCTTGGGTCCACCTTCCTTGGAACAATCAAAGTTTTGATGGGGTTATTCTCAACTGGCCATAATCACCTTCAAAACATCTTTAACCTGAACCCTCTCGAAAGTCAAAGAATAGTTCTTCTAATGAACCTCACTATACCTTGTGTAATATCCAATTAAATTTCATAATAATCACATCACTAAAGGTACCAAAGAAGTATTAGTAGAAGAATCTAGGAGGTCTTCATAGTCAGACAGGGTCCCAATGTAGACTCAGCTATTAACTAGTAGTGGGACACAGGACAGGGATTTGAATTCTCTGATCCTCTTTATTCACTAAAAGTGGATCCATAGTGTTTTCAGATCTACCTCTAGAACCCAACAGTGTGTTGTTGACCAAAGATTCTGCCACATAGTAGGCCCCCAATCACTGGTGGTTATAATTATAACCAAGGAAAGCAAGTCTACAGATGGACCCAGGTTCATCTATGGTCATTTGCAACTTTGCTTCACATTATTTCTGTGGACAAATTTCTCTACTCCCTGCCCCAATATCAGGTTTGACCTTGTTATAAACTCACAGGCTATTCAGTGTTAATTATTCATTACTAGCATACTTCTCGTGAAACCCAATGGATTTTCATTTGTGAACTGAGGCTCCCTACAGGAATAGATGAGATGTGAAATGACTGCAACCTGATACAGCCAGCAGGGAGATTGCACAATCTTAATTCAAAGTTGAAAACACACACCCACACACCCAGGAAGTGCAAGGGTCTTGTGGAAGTCAGTAGCTTATCTATTATGTGCACTCCGGAGCTATAAACAAGACCATGTGAGGACTCAGCTAGAATGCTTCCTCTGAGTCACTATTTAAAAAAAAAAAAAAACTCAACTGTTAGGGAGGGAAATAAAGCCACTGTACCCCAAAGATAACAAGGACAAAATGCCAGTTATGCTTCTCTCAGAAACTGATGCAATAATCAAAGAGGGTTTTGTGAGAAAAAGAAAATTCTGCACAATAAAAAATAACTAGTAAGACCTAGAAATCGGTTCCCAAAATGAATTTAATGAAGAAAACTATACTCATTTTGAGTAGGAATAAACTCAAGTTTCCACTGGATGATAATAACTTCAGTGTTATGCTATCTAATATCATTTTTATTCAGAATGAATCAGAGGCAATGTTGAATTTCCTTAATGGTGAAAAATAATTAGACACTGGAAAAATCTCAGCTTTTCAGAGTATGAATAACAGAGTATAGTGGAAAGGACATAGGCTTTGGAACCAGAAAAATTCCAACTTTATATTTTCTAGTTTTGTGATGTGGGGCAAGTGACTTGTCCTTATTACGATACAGTTTTCTAATTTATAGGATTATAGCATTCATGAGGTTCTTGTTAAGATCACATCAGCTATTAGATGAATGAGTACTTTATGTGAGACTGGGGTATTATTATAGTCACTGCCTTTAACCTCTAAATGCTCTTAAATCAACTAACGGAGTTAGAAACAGATCAACTTATCCAAAGTAGAAAATGAGTCCTAATGCTTCTAACATCCCTTTTGGCCTGAAGTACATTTTGATTTTCAGGAAGGAAAAAAGATGGACACCATCCATAGCTGAAAGTCTTCAGTTCTAACTTGAATCCAGGAAATACAGATGCTCTTAATTACATCTAACCTTATTTCTGAGGTTTAGAAGACTAACTGCAGAAATGAAAAAACAACAAATAGTTAAAGATTTTTATCCTTACCACTGTCTACAGAGTCGGATGCTTCATTGGGTATTGTCTGGGTGTTCAGACAATAAAGGACATTACAGTTTCCGGCAATCCAACGTTTGACCTCACTGTTGTACTTCTAAAGGTAAACTTCCTGAAAGGAACCTAAATACAGAACTCCTTCCAGTTTGGAATACCAGTTATGCCAAAAAAACCTTGCGAGAAACATTTAAATGAAGTTCATTTTTAAATTTACGCTTAAATTGTTAACTCAAAATAAATATTTACTTTTATTAAGAAAAGAATTGAAATAAAAATCAAAGATGCTCAGAATATTGTTTTCTCTTTATCTATATTCCTATAAAAACAATAGAATCCTGGCATGGTGCTGTGGGTTAATGCGCTGGGCTGCAAGGTTGGTTTGAACTGCAAGGTCAGCAGTTCAAACTCCCCAGCCACTCCTCAGAAACCCTATATAGGGTCGCTATGGGTCGGAACCAACTTGACAGCACTTAACAAAAACATAAAAATAATGCTTCAACATGAGGTGAAGGAGTTGCTACTTCTTCACTGTAATATTATCACTTAAACTCTAATCTTCAGGCCTTAAAAATGAAAACATCAAGCCAAAAGAAAAAGAAGAAATATAACCAACAAATTAAACATATAAATTATTCACACTGTTTTCATTATTGATGCTACCCAGGATCATGCAGACTCTCCATGAAGGTGTAGAACACCTTCTGGGTTCAGAAGACACTTTGAGAGGTCAAACAGAGTCCACCCTTCAAGCAGATGAGCGCTATCCTATTTTTAAAAGACTTCTAGAAAAGGAAATTCCACATTCCCACATAGATCAAACCTCACTGTCTGAAAATTTTCCTTTTCTCTTATCTAAATCCTTCATGCTGTCCTTAAGCCTATTGCCTCCTGTCTGGTCCTTGATTGAGATCATTGCCATCTTTCATAGATCAGCCTTCTCACATTGGGTTCTTCTCAAATTCTGCAAACCACATAGCACTTCAACTCTAACACTGTATTTGTAGTATTTAATCCTCTTTTTTACTTACCCATGGTTTTCTTCTAAGTTATTCCTACTGTCTTTGATTCACTTCACACATCTTTTTAAAAAAAAAATTTTTTTAAAGAAAAACATAGGAAAATTATCTAGTAAATTCACTCAACTAAAATAACTGATTTTCAATATTCTTTGTTCTCCCTCATTCATACATATGTGGACATCATTGTAACCATAATGTGCAATTTTATTAAACTGATTCAACATTTTGATTTCCTTCTCTTTTTTAAAAAACATTTTTATTGTGAATTGAGTGAAAGTCTACAGGGCAGATCATCAGTTTTACATTCAACAACTCATATACTTTGTTTCATTACAATGATTATAATCCCCTCAATGTGCCATCAATCAACAGTATTTCTCTCTTTTCACACATTCTTTTTTTTT
>NW_006408583.1:3899165-3906890 GCF_000296735.1 Chrysochloris asiatica
CACAAGGTTGGTTTGAATTGCAAAGTTGGAGGCTCAAATCCACCAGCCACTCCATGGAAACCTTATATAGGGTTGCTATGAGTCAGAATTGACTCAACAGCACTTAACAACAACAATTAAGTACCAAAGCCCTCGCCTGGAGGCTAATAATTTAAATAATTTAACTCTGCTGTCTTTGTCCACAGGCAGGCCATAATCATCTGACAGAATAGCCAACTATTTAGAATGGAAACAATCCTGTGTAGATAGATAATTCCTATATCTTGTAGGGTGGGCTGTGAGCAGATCCTTCAGAAGTCAGGAATCACCTGGCAGATCAGTAGGGGCAGGAGTTAGGAATAAATTGACACAACTTCCACAATCTTCCAGGAAACCAGTGCACCTAAGAGCAAGATGGTCAGTGCTATTCAGAGTTCACCTGAGCTTCCGTGGACTCTTGTCTGTCAGTTTGTTGTACTGTGATGGTTTATATGGTGTTGTGATTGTTGCTGTTGTTAAATGCCATCAAGTGATTCTGACTCATAACAACCCTACACTGGGTTTCCAAGGAGTGGCTGTTGTGTTTGAACCACCAGCCTTGCGTTTCAAACCAACCTTGAAATCGAGTGCTTATACTGCATCATCACACCATGATTTTGAAAGCTAAACCACCACAGTGGTGGGTGCATCAGCAGAGCTTCCAGACTAAGACAGACTAGGAAGAAAGAAAGGTAGACCACTTCTAAATCATTAGCCACTGAAAACTTTAGGAATAGCAGCAGAACATTGTCAGATAGTGCCAGAAGATGAGTCCCTCAGCTTGGAAGGCATTACAAATATTACTGGGGAAGACCTGTCTCCTCAAAGTAGAATTGACCATAATGATGTGAATGGATCAAAACTTATGGGACTTTCATAAATCAAACGGTGGAGAAATCATTAAAAACATTGATTAATAATCAGAGCATGGAATGTACAAAGTATAAAAATCTAGGAAAATTGGAAATTGCCAAAAATGAAATGGAACACATAAAGATCTGTATCCAGGCATCAGTGAGCTGAAATGAACTAGTATTGGACATTTTGAATCTTACAATCATACAGTTTACTATGACAAATTCAACAGGAATGACGTCACACTCATTAAAAAAAAAAAAAAAAATGTTTCAAGATCTATCTACCTTTCTTTCTTCCTAGTCTATCTCAGTCTGGAAGCTCTGCTAATGCACCATGGTGGGTGACCCTGCTGCTATTTAAAACACTGGCTCTTTAGCTTCCAGTATTACTGCGTGGTGATGCAGTATAAGCACTCGACCTCAAGGTTGGTTTGAACTGAAAGGTTGGTGGTTTAAACACAACAGCCACTTCTTGGAAACCCTAAGTAGGGTTGCTATGAGTCAGAACCCACTTGACAGCACTTAACTACAGCAACCTTCACTGCACCATGCAAGCCATCACAGTATAACAAACTGACAGATGAGAGTCCACAGAAGCTCAGATGAACTCTGAATAGCACTATTTTGATTGAAGTATAATGCTGTCTGTGATGTGATAATATCCATATGTCCACAAGCAAGACAAGTTACTGCTACTATTATTCCAATTTACTCACCAACCACTAAAGCCAATGATGATGAAATTGAAGAATCATTATTTCTGAAATTAATCCAACATGCAATCAAGATGTATTAATAATTACTGGTGATTGGAATGCAAAGGTTGAAAAGAAAGAGGAAGGATCAGTAATTGGAGAATATGGCCATAGTGATAAAAAGTGATGCTGGAAATCACATGATAGAATTTTGCAAGACCATGACTTACTCATTGCAAATACCTTTTTAAATAACATAAAAGCATATATTATGATCTCACCAGATGGAATACACGGGAATCAAATTGACTACATCTGGGGGAAGAGACAGTAGAAAAGCTCAAAAGAAACATTCTTTGATGGTTACCCAGGATGGGAGGGAAGGGTGAGTGATTCAATGGCTAGACATAGGCTGAATGGGTATGGGAGTAAGAGTGTGATATACAAGGGTGAGTAAAAAATAATCCATATTCTGGCTGTAGAATTTATTTTAATCAACTTTTAGTAAAGACAAACACATCATTTAGCAACACAATCTCCTTGTTTTTCAATACACTTTGTCCATCTTTGAAGAAGCTCTCGTATTCCCTTATTAAAAAATGTTTTAGACTGAGCTGCAAGCCACAAATGCATCACTGTCTTCACTTTTCATCAGAGGTGAATCTTCATCCTCAAAAGACTACTTTCAGGGGACCAAACAGGTGAAAGTCTAATGAAGCAAGATCAGGACTATAGGGAGAATACTTTAACACCTCAAAACAAAGTTTTGCACAGTATCAACAGTGTAGGCAGATGGGTGTAAGCATGCATTGTCATGCAAGATCATAATGCCCTTGAATAACAGTCCTCTGCATTTAATTTGAAGTTTAGGCCTCAACTCTTCTTCAGTGAGCATCTCACTGTAATGAGCACTGCTGATTGCTTAACATGGTATTTTCAATAACCTCATATGCATGTGAAAGTTGGGCAGTGAATAAGGAAGACCACCAAACAATTGATGCATTTGAGTTATGGTGTTGGAGGAGAATGTTAAAAGTGCCATGGACTACCAAAAGAACAAACCAATCTGTTTGTTGGAATAAATATAGCAGACTGCTCCCTGCAGCCAGGGTGGCCACACTTCATCTCTCATACTTCGGACATATTGTCAGAAGGTACCAGTCCCCAGAGAAGGATATCACATTTGGTAAAGTGGAGGGTCAGATAAAAAGAGGAAGATCCTCAACAAGTTGGAGTGGCACAATGGCAGCAGCAATGGGCCCAGGCATAACAATGATTGTGAAGGGGACCCAGGACCGGGCAGGGCAGTGTTGCATTCACTATGAGTTGATACTGACTCAATGACACCTAACAACAGCAACAAAGATCACTGAAATTTAAATTCAATGTGCAAAGAGAATAAATATTGGAAAATATGAACGGTATCAAGAGGTCTACATAGATATTATGGACATCTTAGAGGGGGAAACGTGGCATCAGGATTGGAGGAAGACTCATTAACAACCTGCGATATGCAGATGATACAACCTTGCTTGCTGAAAGTGAAAAGGACTTGAAACATTTACTTATGAAGATTAAAGAGCACAGCCTTCGATATGGATTACATCTCAATGTCAAGAAAACAAAAATCCTCACCACTGGACCAATAAACAACATTCTTATCAATGGAGAAAAGATTGAAGTTGTCAAAGACTTCATCCTTCTTGGATTAACTATCAACACTCGCAGAAGCAGCAGTGAAGAGATCAGACAACGTATTGCATTGGGCAAATCTGCTGCACGGGAACTTTTTAAAGTATTGAAGAGCAGAGATGTCAGCTTGAGGACTAAGGTGCACCTGACCCAGGCCATGGTATTTTCAATAACCTTATATGGATGTGAAAGCTGGACAGTGAATAAGGAAGATCGTAGAATAGTTGATGCCTTTGAGTTGTGGTGTTGGAGGAGAATACTAAAAGTGCCATGGACTACCAAAAGAACCAATAGATCTGTTTTGGAAGAAGTGCAGCCAGACTGCTCCTTGGAGGCCAGGATGGCTAAGCTTCATCTCTCCTACTTTGGACACATTGTCTGGAGGAAACAGTCGCTGGAGAAGGATGTCATGCTGGGTAAGGTGGAGGGTCAGAGAAAAAGAGGAAGACCCTTAAGGAGATGGATTGGCCAGGTGGCATCATCGATGGACTCAAGTGTGGCAGCGGTAGTGAGGTTGGCCCTGGATCGGACATTGTTTCATTCTGCTGTGCATGGGGTCGCTATGAGTTGGTTCCGACTCGATGGCACCTGACAACAACAACAACAACAGAGGGGGAAAAGAGAATGTGGAAAAATATTTGAAGAAATAATGGCCTACAGTTTACAAATTTGTTTTTAAAACATCATTTTATATATCCAAGACTGTTAGTGAACTGTAAAGAGGATAAATATAAGGAAAACTGTACCTAAACATATTGTGATCAAACTACTGGGAACCAAAAATGGAAAAATCTTAATTCACTTGCAGGGAAAATAACCCATTACATACAAAGGAACAATAATTATGGCTGAATTCTCACCAGAAACAATGGAGATAGACAACAATAGAATAACATCTATAAGTGCTGAAGTTGACCAAAAAAAAAAAAAAATTTTTTAAGGTATCAAAGCAGAGTTCTACTGCCAGTGAAAATATTCTTTGAAAACGAAGCTAAAATAGACTTTTCCAGGTAAATAAAAACTGAGATAATTTATTTTCAGCAACCCTGCACTAAGAGAAGTTACTTAGATGAAAGGAAATGACATCAAATTGAAACAGGAAAGAATTTAAAATACTGGAAATGGTAAATATATAAATAAATATTTAAAAATATCCTGTTTTTATTTTTCAAATTTATTTAATATGCAACCAACATTTTTAAGTCTTCTGAAGAGTACCAAAGAACACTGGAAATTTTTTTAACTGAAGTCAGAAACCAACAGACTTTTATCAAGACATTGTGAAATTTCAGAACACTGGGGACTAAAAGAAGATTCTACATGCTTCCAGGGCAGGGGGCAGGGGAGGGAATCACATATAAAGGATTGTTAACAATAGCTTTAGGACTTCTCAATAGAAATACTAAAAATAAGAAGATATTGTCTTCAAATATTTGAAGGAAATGATTTCTAATCAATAATTCCATATCAATTCAATTATATAGGAGAAAATAAAGACTTCTTCAGATGTTCAAGGTCTCAAAAAATATTTACCTTCCATGTAATCCTTTGTAAGAAACTATTGCAGAGGTGCTGTACAAAATAATGCATGGTATATAAAAATCGTTTTGGCACAAGTGGAGAGTAGTGAAAGATCTCAGGACAGCTGTATACCAGATGTAGAGGGAAAAACAAAAACCTAGAAAAAGCAGATTATGCAGGGAAAAAAATACTTCAAAATAATCTATTTTTCCAGGCCATTTAGTGAACCCTTTAATTCAGTAATTAGTCCTTCTGGAAATTCTATTGAATTATTTGTTGATGGTCTCTTCCTTTTATTTCTCTATTCAGTTCCTTGGCATATATCAGAGAGAGAAAAAGAAGAAACCACATAAAAAGAGATATAAACTCGAATATAGAAGAATATTGGGATTTAAGGTTCTTTGTTTTTATTTGAGTTTCTCAAAAGCACAGCCTGAGGCAAGAACTTGGAAGAAGAGAAAAGTAATAATAAACTAGGAAGAGTGATGGACAGTGGAAAAGGAAAATAAACACACAGATACAATTTAAAACACCGTTGTAGGCCACTGGTGACCAATCATGCCTACAATCATCTAAGAAAGATATAGAATGCCTTTTAGATTTATCTCCCTGAGGGTTAGCCACTGTTACATATCAGTTCACATCCCACATTAGCTGAAGTTTGCTTTGGGGAATGTGAACTCCTGCATACTTTAAGATCAAGCATTTGAATATTTTTGAACAGAGGGCTTCCCAATGGCAACTCTAAAACTGGAAAAATCTGAAGCCAAAACAAGAAGCTAGTATGGCATAAGTCAAACTATCTACTCCATCTACACTGAAATCAGAGGTAAGGCCAAGAGGGAGTGAATTTGAAAAGCAGACAACTCATACTGTCTGCACTTTGTACCTCATAGATGCACCTCTGTCTTGCAACAAGTCCCACTATAATCCAAGTCTTCAAGGTGGTGGTTAGCCACAATCGATACACATGACTTAATATACAAAGATTAATAGAATAACTTCCACACAAGATAAATAGAATATTCCACACTGCTGCAGCTGTTAAGAAGTTTCCATTGGTACTTACCACCCATGTTAGACTTCCCTTCTGGTGATCTAGATTGCTAACCTAATGAAGTATCTCAGGCCTTCATCCTTGAATGGTCTAAGTCTTTGGCTATTTTGTTCCTATCAGGCCTCGATTGCTACAATTGCCCAGGCAACAGTATCTATCACTCAGCCTATGAACACCATAAAAGATAATGATGGAACTAGCACTTGTAAATATTGTTGTTGTTGTTAGGTGCCATTGAGTCAGTACCAACTGATAGTGACCCTATGCACAACAGAACAAAACATTGCCTGGACCTGGGCTAACTTCCCAATTGATGCCACACTTAGGCCAAGGATGCTGCCACTGTGCCAATCCATCTCGCTGGGGGTCTTCCTCTTTGGCTCTGATCCTCTACCTTACCAACCATGATATCCTTCTCCAGCGAATGGTCCCTCCTGACAATATGTCCGATGAATGAGAGACAAACTTTGGCCATCTTGGCCTCCAAGGTGCACTCTGGCTGTACTTCTTCCAACACAGATCTGTTGGTTCTTTTGGCAGCCCATGGCACTTTCAATATTCTCCTCCCACACCATAACTCAAAAGCATCAATTCTTCTACCGTCTTCCTTATTCACTGTCCAGTTTTCACATGTATATGAGGTTATTGAAAATGCCATGGCTTGGGTCAGGTGCACCTTAGTCTTCAGTCTGACATCTTTGCTCTTCAACACTTTAAAAAGGTCTTGTGCAGCCGATTTACATAATGCAAATCAAACATTGTTTGAGTTCTTGACTGCTGCTTCCATGAGTGTTGATAGCTGATACAAAAAGAATGAAGTCCTTGACAACTTCAATCTTTACTCCATTGATAGGATGTTGTTTATTGGTCCAGTGGTGAGGATTTTTGTTTTCTTTACATTGAGATACAATCCATACTGAAGGCTGTGCTCTTTGATCTTCATCAGTGAGTATTTTAAAACCTCTTCACTTTCAGCAAGCAAGGTTGTATCATCTGCATATTGAAGGTTGTTAATGAGTCTTCCTCCAATCCTGATGCCATGTTTTTCTTCATATAACCCAGCTTCTCAGATGATTTGCTCAGCATACGGGTTGAATAAGTACGGTGAAAGAATACAACCCTGTCATCCACCTTTCTTCATTTTAAACCATTCAGTGTTCCCATTTTCTGTTTGAACAACTGCCTCTTGGTCCAGGTACAGATTCCTCATGAGCACAATTAAGTGTTTTAGAAAACTCATACTTCACAATGTTGTCCATAGCTTTTCATGATCCACTCAATCAAAAGCCTTTGCGTAGTCAATAAAGTATATAGGTAAACATCTTTCTGATGCTCTCTTCTTTCAGCCAAGATCCATCAGACATCAGCAATGATATCCCTCGTTTCACGTCCTCTTCTGAACCTGGCTTGAACCTCTGGAAGTTCTCTGTCAATGTATGATAGCAGTCATTTCTGTACTACCTTTAGTAAAACTTTACTCACATGGGATATCAAAGAGGTAGTCCGATGATTTCCGCATTCTGTTGGGTCACCTTTTTGGAATCTGCACAAATACGGATCTTTTCCAATCTGTCGGCCAGATAGCTGTCTTACAAATTTCTTGGCAAGGATGATTGAGTGCCTCAAGTGATATCAGTTTGTTGAAATATTCCAATTCGTATTCCTTCAGTTCTTGGAGGCTTGTTCTTTGTCAATGCCTTAAGTGCACCTTGGACTTCTGTCTTCAGTCCCAGTAGCTCTTGATCATATGCTACCTCTTGAAATAGATGAATATCAACCATTTCTTTTTGGTAAATATAGGTCATGATTATGTGGTACTAATCAAGAAAACTCTGATGACTCAGTCCTCTGGATAAATGAAGATTTGGTGTAACTCCTGATCATT
>NW_006408583.1:3906990-3908684 GCF_000296735.1 Chrysochloris asiatica
CTTGATTTAAAAAAAAAGTATGGAGGAAATTTTATAGAGACTATACAAATTCTGAGTTTCAAAAGTAATTTCTCAAATTCAAGGGCAAATTAAAAACAAGATGTAGCCCAAGTAAACAAATAAATAATTGATATTTTGAGTCTATACAAAGACATTACAAATTCACCTTTTAGAAAGTATCAGTTTAAAAATAATCAAAGGTGTTTAGGGGACACAGACCTTCTAAGAGGGGTGACGAGAGAATCTAGAAACAAATCATGGTAATGGTTGAGCAATATGGTGATTATAATCAGTGTCACTGAATTGTACATGTTAATAATGTGGAAATGACAAATGATTTGGTATATATATATTTACCATAGTATTATATATTTGTGTGTATAGTGGTGTTATTGTTAAGTGTCATAGAGTCAGTTCTGACTCATCAAAACCCTGTATAGGATTTCCTAGGCTTTAAATCTTTGAGGGAGCAGAAAGCCTCATCTTGTGGTTTACAGTCTATTGCTTATAGTAAAGAATCACCATGCTCCCATTTATATAGATATATAGGAACTTCTTGTGTGGCATTGTGGCTTCTTTGCACTGGTCTGAAAAGTCAGCTTTAACCACAAGATTGGCAGTTCAAGCTCACCAGTCACTCCTGAAAACTCTATACAAGGTTGCTATGGGTCCAAATCAACATGACAGCACTTAACAACAACAACATGGGAGCTTCAAAAAATTCATGGAAATTGAAGTAAAGGATATTAGAATTTATGAAGTATATTGGTGGTCGGTGGTTATGTGCCAACTCATAACGACCTTGCACAGGGTTTCCAAGGCTGTAGATCTCCATGCTACCAGAGCTCCCTTCATGGAGTCCATTCAACCATTTCAGGAAGTAGCATATGATCAAAAATCTATAGTGCTGAAAGTAAAAGTTCAAAGTGCACTGCAAGCATTGGTGAAAAACAAAGGTCCCAAAATTGACAGAATACAAATTAAAATGTTTCAATTAACTGATGTAGCACTGGAGGCACTCATTCATCTATGCCAAGACATTTGGAAAACAGCTACCTGGATAATTGACTAGAAGAGATCCATATTTGTGCCCATTCCAAATAAAGGTGATCCAATGGAATACAAAAATCATCAAATAATATCATAATATCATATGAAGGTAAAATTATGCAGAGGATATTTTTAAAAGGGTTGAAGCAGTACGTTGAAAAGGAATTTCCAGAAATTCAAGCTGCATGCAGAAGAGGATGCAGAATGAGGGGTATCATTGCAATGTCAGATATATCTTGACTGGAAGCAGAGAAATCCAGAAAAATGTGAACCTATGTTTTATTTTAAAAGGAACCTGTTTGCTCTAGTTTGTTCCCCTGCTGAGAAGTTGCCTTCTGTCCCAGATATACTGAACCAGAATCTACATATCAACAAGATTCCCAGGTGATACTTTTGTAGACATAAGATTCATAGAACCACCTTAGGATCTCGTTAATGTAATATGTAGATTCTAATTCAGTGCATATGGGAGGGAAAGGTAAATTTTTAGAAAGGGGTTAAATCAGGATGAAACCATTGGAAGCCCTGCTTTTATTGAGTATGCAAAGATATTCAACTGTGTGCAGCTGAACAAATTATGCAGAGTATTGCAAAGAATGGAAAATCCAGAACACTTATTTGTGCTCATGTGGAACCTGTACATA
>NW_006408583.1:3908784-3909975 GCF_000296735.1 Chrysochloris asiatica
ACTGATTATTATTATTTTTCAGCCACCATCTAGTTGTTGTTATGGTACTCTGATGGTGTAGTTTGATTAAGCAGTGAACTGCTAACTACAAGATTAATTTCTCTGAAAACTGTAGTCTTCCCCCACCAGCCTATCTGGGCAGAAAGTTGAGGGTGTGCTCCTGCAAAGATGAACTGTCAGAGAAATGCCGAGTAGCAGCTGTAAAGACCTCATCGACTTGAAGACAATGGGTATTACAGCTGCTCTTGAGATGATTGCAACTCAAGTCAACCCCGCATGTGTGTCAGAGTAGGACTGTACTCCATAGAGTTTTCATTTTCAAGTTTTACATCCCTAAACTTTTCTTCTAAGGTGCCTCTGCATAATTCAATATTTTGTCCATAGAATACTTCAGCATTGCAAGTTGAGGCTTGAATTTTTTATCTTTTTTTCTAAGTTGTTTCAGCTTTAGAAATACTGAGCATGTTCTTCACTTTTGATTTTGTAACTACAGGTCTTTGCACATTTCATTATAACATTTGACTCTGTCTACTCAAGCTGTGGAGTCCTGGTGTGACACTGTGGGCTAATGAATCTGCAAGGTTGGTGATTCAAGCTCACCAGCTGCTCTTTGGAAACCCTATACTGGGTGGCTATGGGTCAGAATCGACTCAATGGCACTTAACAACAAATCAAGTTGTTCTTTGAAATTTTCTGTTCAGCTCTTTTACATTCTTATTGCTTCCATTTGCTTTAGCATAACTACACTGGAGAGCAAGTTTCAGAGTTTCTTCTGACATTCATTTTGGTATTTCCTTCTTTCTTGTCTGCTTAATGAACTTTTGCTTCTTTGATGTTGTTTTTGATGACACTGACAACTCTTTTGGTCTTTGATCACTAGTGTCTAACATCAACTTTTTTCTTGAGATGATATCAAAATTCAGGTAGGATATGTTCAAGGTCATAGTTTGGCTCTCATGGACTCATTTTAGTTTTTTTCAGCTTCATGTTGAACTTGCATGTGACCAACAGATGGTCTGTTCTACAGTATGCCCTGGCCTAATTTTGGCTGATCAAGGAACACAGCCTTCAGTATGGATTACATCTCAATGTCAAGAAAACAAAATCCTCACCACTGGACCAATAAACAACATTCTTATCAATGGAGAAAAGATTGAGGTTGTCAAGGACTTCATTCTTCTTGGATCAACT
>NW_006408583.1:3911405-3914754 GCF_000296735.1 Chrysochloris asiatica
TTCTTGACTGCTGCTTCCATGAGTGTTGATAGTTGATCCAAGAAGAATGAAGTCCTTGACAACTTCAATCTTTTCTCCATTGATAAGAATGTTCTTTATTGGTCCAGTGGTAAGGATTTTTGTTTTCTTGACATTGAGATGTAATCCATACCGAAGGCTGTAGTCTTGGATCTTCATCAATAAATGTTTCAAGTCCTCTTCACTTTCAGCAAGCAAGGTTGTATCATCTGCATATTGCAGGTTGTTAATGAGTCTTCTTCCAATTCTGATGCCACGTTATTCTTAATAGAACCCAGCTTCTCAGATGATATGCTCAGCATACAGGTTGAATAAGTATGGTGAAAGAATACAACCTTGTCACATACCGTTCTTCATTTTAAACCATTCAGTGTTCCCATTTTCTGTTTGAACTGACTCTTGGTCCAGGTACAGATTCCTCATGAGCACAATTAAGTGTTCTGGAATACTCATTCATACTTGGCAATATTGTCCATAGCTTTTCATGATCCACTCAATCGAAAGCCTTTGCATAGTCAGTAAAGTATAGGTAAACATCTTTCTGATATTCTCTTCTTTCAGCCAAGATCCATCAGACATCAGCAATGATATCCCTTATTCCACGGCCTCTTCTCTGTCAATGTATGATTGTAGCCATTTCTGTATTACCTTCAGGAAACTTTACTCACATGAGATATCAAAGAGATTGTCCTATGATTCCCGCATTCCATTGGGTCACCTCTCTTGGTGAGATATGGATCTCTTCCAATCAGTCAGCCAGATAATTGTCTTTCAAATTTCTTGGCAGAGATGGATGAGTGCCTCCAGTGACACCTCATTTTCTTGAAAGATTTCAATTTTCATTCCATCAATTCCAGGTAACTTGTTGTTTGCCAGATCCTCAGTGCATCTTGGACTTCCTCCCTAAATATCATTGGCTCTTCATCATATGCTACCTCTTGAAACAGTGGAACATTAACCATCTCCTTTTGGGTCCGTGACTCTGTGTATTCCTTCCATCTTCTCTTGATGCATTCTGCATCATTCAATAATTTGCCCAGAGAATCTTTCAATAATGAAAGTCGAGGCTTGAGTTTTTATTCAGTTTCCCCAGCTTGAAAAATGCTCAGCATGTTCTTCCTTTTTGGTTTTCTGATTCCAGATCTTTGCACATTTTATTGTAATATTTACCTTTATCTTCTCAAGCTGATCTTTGAAATTTTCTGTTCAGCTCTTGGACCTCATCATTTCTTCCATTTGCTTTAGTATCTCTACACTGGAGAGCAAGTTTCAGTGCCTCTTCTGATATCCATTTTGACCTTATCCTTCTTTTTTGTCTTCTCAATGACTTTTTGCTTATGTATGATGTTCTTGATGTCATCCCACAACTCTTCTGGTCTTCGGTCTTTAGTGTTTAATGTATCAAATCTGTTCTTCAGATTATCACTAAATTCAGGTGGGATATATTCAAGGTCCTATTTTGGCTCTTGCGGACTTGTTTTCATTTTCTTCAGTTCAGTTTGAATTTGCATACGAGTAATTGATGGTCTGTTCCACAGTCTGCCCCTGGCCTTGTTTTCACTGATGAAATGGAGCTTTTCCATCTTCTCTTTCCACAGATGTAGTCAATTTTATTTCTATGTCTTCCATCTAGTGAGATCCATGTGTACAGTCATCTCTTATGCTGTCTAAAGAAGGTATTTAAAATGAACAAATCATTGGTTTTGCAGAATTATATCATGCATTCTCCATCATCATTTCTATCACCAAGGCCATATTTTCCAACCACTGATTCTTCCTCTTTGCTCCCAACCTTTGCATTCCAATCACTAGTAATGATCAATACATTATGTAGTAACATAAAATAAGGAAGTACTTTAAAAAGCAAAAACCTACATTGATGGAATATGTCAAACAGACATTCTCCATGGTCAAAGCTGAAACAATGTGACCAACAAAAAAATTAAACAAGTAGTCTATTATAACCCAAAGTATGAAATAAATATGCATCATTGATGGACTCAAGTGTGGCAGCGGTGGTGAGGTTGGCCCAGGATCGGACATTGTTTCATTCTGCTGTGCATGGGGTTCTATGAGTCGGTTCTGACTCGATGGCACCTGACAACAACATTACATACTCATATGAACATATTCTGAAACAAATAAATAAATAGGGAGCAAAGACAACTATACTATGAAGACAAATTGCATATATTTTATGTACAGTCTCTAACTCCCCATTCCTTAAATGTGCGTTGTATATAGTGACATCTTTCCAAAGAATAACTTTTTAGTGAATAAATACTGTCCTAGACAGGTGATCAAGATCAAGATCAATAGTGGTAAATATGCTGAAATGACATGATGAAAATGGTCCTTTATCCTGCGTCCTTCCTCCCAAATAACCATAACTTCAGCCCAACCATGAGAAAAGCTCCTGAGCAATTCCAATAGAGGGATATTCTATAAAATATCTGACCAATATTCCTAAAAACTGCCAAGGTTATCAAAACAAATAAAGTCTGAGAAAATGTCACAGTAAAGAGGACACTAAGAAGGCATTACAAACAAATGTAATATGTATCCTGGATGGAATCTTGGATTAGCAAAAGTACATTAGGGAAAAACTAAGGAAATCTAAATATGGACTTCAGTTAATGATAAGGTACCAATAAAGTGAGGGTGAGAAGACTTTTTCTCATGTACTTTAGACATGCTATTCCTTGGAGATGGACTAATGCTTGGTAAAGTAGAGGATCAGTAAAAAGGAGGAAGACCCTCAATGAGATGAAGTGACACAGTGACTGCAACAATGGACTCAAGCATAGCAACAATTGTGAAGATGGTGTAGTGCTTTGTTCTGTTGAACATGGAAGCTCTATAAATTGAAGCCAACTTGATGGTGCCTAACAACAGCACCAACAATTGTACCAAATTTATAATACTAATATAAGATGTTAAGAATAGGGGAAACTTGGGGTGGGTTTTATAAGAACTCTATGTATTATCGTCTCAATTTTTTGTGTATTTACTGTTTCAAAATGTAAAGTCTATTTCAAAAAAATCAGTTGACACTGTAGAGTATTTGATCTCACTGAAGAAGGAAACAGTTGATAAATAAAAAATCAATCCTTGACATTTTTAAATAAAAGATAACATGCTTATTAAGTATGACATTTAGGAGAATTGTCTACATTATAAGCCTTGCAAGAAGTCGTGGAGGTTAGAGAGATGCAAATCAAAACAACAATGAGATATCATCTCACACCAGCAACAACAGCAAAGACCAAAAAAGTAGAGGACAATAAATGTTGGCAGGGATGTGGAGAGACTGGGATGCTCCTGCATTGCT
>NW_006408583.1:3919204-3966675 GCF_000296735.1 Chrysochloris asiatica
AAAACACTGCCCAGTCCTGTGCCGATCTCACAATCATTGTTACACTTGATCTCATTGCAGCTACCACTGTGGTGCCCATCTAGTTAGGTGTCTTCCTCTTTTTTGCTGAACCTCCACTTTACCAAGCATGATGAGCTCCTCCAGGAACTGGGCCCTCCAGACAATATGTCTGAAGTGTGAGAGATGAAGTCTGTCCGTCTTGGCTTCTGAGGAGCATTCTAGTTTTACTTCTTTCAACACAGATTTGTTTGTTCTTCTGGCAGTCCATGGTACTTTTAATATTCTTCCCCAACACCATAATTCAAATACATCAATATGTCTTCGGACTTCCTTATTCATTACCCAACATTCACATGCATATGAGGCTATTGAAAATACCATGGTTTGGGTCAGGCATCCCCTAACCCTCATGCAATACATCATTTGATTTCTTGACAGGTGCTTCTATGAGTGTTTTATGAAGTCTTTGACAACTTCAATCTTTTTTCCATTTATCATGGCATTATTTATTGGTCCATTGGTGAGGATTTTTATTTTCTGTACATTGAAGTGTAGCTCATATCGAAGGCTGTGTTCTTTGACCTTCATCAGTAAGTATCATAAGTCCTCTTCACTTTCAGCAAGCAAGGTTGTATCACCTGCATTACTCAGGTTGTTAATGAGTCTTCCTCCAATCCTGATGCCACATTCTTCTTCATATAGTCCAGCTTCTCAGATTACTTGCTCACCAAAAAGACTAAGTATGTCACGGTTTAAAATCAGAAAAAATTGTATTATTTCACCATAGGTATTCAATCTGTATGCTGAGTAAGTAATCCAAGAAACTAGATTACATGAAAAAGAACATGACATGGACGAACAGAATGTTTGAACATTGGTCTCCATGACTCTGATACCAAAAGAACTAGATGTTGCATAGCTACCACTACTAACTGTTCTGGAAGGGATCACATTAAAAGGTCCTGGATAGAGCAATATAATGTGTGGAACAAAACTCAAAATTATTTCAAAAAACAAAAACACTGAGTCTACTGGTCAGAAAGAGATTAGAGAAACCTGAAACTGTGGGCTTCAACCATCATTCAAGTCTGGAAAGGAACTCAACTTCTTTCAGCCAAGCAGTAATAGTTAGGTTTCTTTGTCAATTCAACTAGGCCAGGATTTTCAGAAGTTTAGCAGTTGGGATGTGCTTATTCCTATAGTGATGAAACCTAATACAAGCATGGCTGGCTGTGATGAGCAGCTATAAGTAGCCAATCAATTGAAGGGATGCTTCTTTGAAGGGGGTGGCCTGCTCCCAATATAATGGACACATGGAAGGGACTCTCTCTTTCTCTTCTAATGGGGACTTGGGACTCTACAATTGTAAACTAATGAACTTCTCTTTATAAATATATGCATATACATGTCTCACTGGTTTTGCTTCTCTAGAAAACCAACATAAGACAAAGCACATAGGGATAATAACTCTGAGCCAAGCAATAGATAGATCTATAAGGGAAACAACAACACTAGTAAGGTATGCTCAACTATGAATGATGGACTGTTCCATCAAAGGGGTAACATGTACCTAAGGACAATGGTGAGAAGGAATGGAGTGGGTGGAAGGAAAATAGCCACAGGGAGGAAGCAGATGACAGTTATTTCACAGAAGGAACTACAATCATTGAGATGAAACAAAGCATATTATTTGTTGAATGTAAAATGATGATCTTGTCTACAAACCTTAACTCAATTCATAATAAAAAGTGTTTAAAAAAACAGAAAAAACAAAAACATGGCAACAGGACTGGAGAAAGGCTTATTGACAACCTGCAATATACAGATGACACAACGTTGCTTGTTGAAGTACTTACTGATGAAGATTAAGGACTAAAGCCTTCAATACAGATTATACCTCAACATAAAGAAAACAATAACCCTAATACTTGACCAATAAGAAATATGATGACAAACGAAGAAAAGATTAAAGTTGCCAAGATTTTATTTTACTTAAATCCACTATCAATGCTCATAGAAATCAAAGATGTACTCCATTGGGTAAATCTGCTGCAAAAGAACTTTTTAAAGTGTTAAAAAGCAAACATGTCACCTATAGGCCTAAGGTTCTTCTGACCTAAACCATGGTATTTTCGGTCCCCTCATATACATGTGAAAGCTGGCCAATAAATAAGGAAAAGGGAAGAAGAATTGGTACATTTAAATCATGGTGTTGATGAAGAATATTGAAATTACTATGGATTGTCAAAAGAACAAGCAAATCTGTCTTGGAAGAAGTAAAGCTAGAATGTCCCTGAGAAGCAAGGATGGTGAGATTTGGTCTCACATACTTTGAACATGCTATTAGGAGAGGCCTGTGCCTGGGAAGGACATTGTGCTTGATAAAGTAGAAGGTCAGCGAAAAAGAAGACCCTCAATCAGATGGGTTGACTCAATGGCTACAAGAGTGGGTTCAAACACATAACAATTGTGAGGATGGTGCAGGACTTGGTAGTGTTTTGTTTTATTGTTCATAGGGTCACTATGAGTTAGAAGTGATTTAACAAAACCCAACAACAATATATCTGTATACTAGAAGATAACCTAAAAAGTTATTTTAAAATACTATTCTTGTATTTCAAAAGTCTTGTACCCACGCTGATCTCAGAATTATGGTAGTTATGGTTCAATAAGATAAAAATAATTCTCAAATCATGTACAAAGGGCATGAGACAGCAAGTAGTCAATGCTGGTTGAAGCATCAGTAGACACAAACACCTTGTATATGTTAATATACAAAGTCTCAAAAATATTGTTTGCATTGATCCTAAGAATTATATCCCATGGGTTGGCAAAAACATTTCTAAAAAGGGCAGGAAAACACATATTTTAGGTTTTATGGGCCATATAAACTCTGTCACAACTACTCAATTTGCCATTGTAATAAGAAAATAGTCATAGACAGTATATAAATGTGAATAATGTTGAAATGCGGCTATTACAATAAATGTTTATTTATAACAGGCAAATTCAGTCTATGGGCCCTAGTTTACTAGGCCTTGATCTATCCTAATGAATGCCAAAGGTGGGGAAAAAATGCCTTCTGTAAAATATACTTATATTGTGTCATCTCAGCTATCTAAAAAGTACTCATCGAGAAAATGATGGAGGAAATCGCATCAAATGTAGACTAAGTTCTCAGGATAGTGGAGTGGTGGTGGTGGTAGTTGTGTGCTATTGTTTCGGTTCCGACTCATAGTGACCCTTTATAGGATTTCCAAGATTGTAAATCTTTCTGAGAACAGAAAACTTCATCTTTCTCCCACAGAGTAACTGGTAGGTTCAAACTGCTGACCTTGCAGTTAACAACCCAGTTCATAATCTCTATACTAACAGGATTCCTTTGGTTAGTGAAAAAGAATTTGTTTTTGTTTTGTTTTCCAACATCTTACACTTGTAATCTTTTTATGTGTTAAAAACTGTACAATAAGAAATCTGAAAAGTCATTGTCTTGGAATTTGTGCTTTTAACAATAAGTTCTTGGACAATTTAAGATTTGAAAGTACTCTTATGTGTGATATAGACATTGAAGAATACATTTAGTCAGTCAGTCTTCACCCAGTTCTCCTTTATAATGCACTTCTTTTGACATCCAGAAATTATGTTTTGAAATATTCCTCTTTTCTAAGAAGTTCAGATTATGATTCTGAGGCTATTTTTACTTTTTCACAAAATGCTTTTCTTCTTCTGGAGCTTCTGACACTTTACAGGGATTGCCTAAAGCCACAGTATTAGAAAATGTTGCCTGCTTTACCAAAGCTCTTTCTAATGACTCATGTTCTTAATGGCCTCCGTTTAAGTGACAAGAGAGCCAGTGTTGTTAGGAGATGTACAGTGCATTACACAAGTTTATCCTGGCAAGCCATGAGCCCTGATCTGCAATCCTGTCAGCACTTTTCAGTCCCAGTAATTATGGATACAGATGGGTGTGCTATCTGCTCCAGGCCCAATCAAAATATGGAAAACAAAGGCCTTTATAAGTCCAGTACTGACCACAGTTCCCTACAGTATTGCTAAAGTCACATTTTTCTATTAACTTTCCACATACAGCATACCGCTTACCTGAGAGGAATTAGATTGGATTCACAGCCTAGGACTTAAGTTTCTTGTTCTGATGAGAGTATGTAATTGCTCCCTTTGGAAAAGAGGACTAGGGACCTTGTTCAACCTTGCTCTGAGAATTTACAAACAATCCAAGAGTTCTCCTTAGAATACACAGGATGCAAACCAAGGACAAGTAACTAATCTAGAGCAAAGACACACAGTTGGGTGAAGACTACATAAATAAAAGACAATAAAACCATTATATGCCAGGGAGAAAAAGATGTGGTTTTGTTTGAAGCACCTACTCAGCTTCAGTGTCACCTCAAAAAGCCGTATCCTGGTCACCTTAAAGTAGGTCATCTCCGTTCCTTCACCCCATCCTGTATTCTCCCTCAGGAGGACATTTGTGCTACTACAGTAGTTTGTCATTGTTCTATTGTTTAAATTTACTTACTTTGTTCATTTCCTTTGTTAAAAGTACATTCTCAGGGAGGACCGAGATCTTAGTCTATCTGTTCTCTGTTGTACTCTGTTTTCTGTAGATCTGGTACATAGTAAATATGTGATAAAAAGCTAATGGGTAAATAGAAAGATAAATTAGTAGAATCTGGATTATGAATCAGATGATATGTGTGCTGATTCTAGTTTCTACAATGATAATTCTATGTAATAACCACTCCAAAACATAGTCACATCAACAAGCATTTATTTTTGCTCACAAGTCTGCAGTTTTGTTGCAGTGCTGCTGGGGTTAGCTGCAATTCTACAGGTTGGGTTCAGGTCAGCGCCACATGTCTCTTCTTTTTGGGACAAATAGCCACTTGAGACATGTTTTCAAGATAAATGAGAAAAGCACAAAATCAAGCCTTGTAAAGCCTCAACATGGAACTGATACACTGTCACTTCCGCCTTTGACTGAAACAAATCATGTGGCCAAGCTCACCCTCAGAGTGGTAGGGAAGCAACCTCCCCCAACAGTACACCTTGGCAAAGATGAAAAAGGAAGGAGAAATTATGGACAATGTTTATATAAGCCAACACTCCAGTCAAATGGAAATCATGAAGTTTCAGTTTCTATAAAGTAAGAATGACAATTTCAGCCCTGATTCTGCACACGTTTCTTGTGAAGGTCAGATGGGTTTTTAGAGATATTATTGAATTTTACTTTAGTTCAACCAAGAACTGGACATTGTGCTAAGTACCAGATAACAAAGGCTAAAACGACCAAGTCATTTTCTTTTTCTATAAAGAAAAAGAAGCTCCAATCAAAACATAATGTGATGATTTCTACAACATATGTGTGTCTAAACTACTGTAGGAACAAGATATAGCTATTAAGTCAGCCTGGGTGATAAAGAAACACTAAAAAGAAATTTTCTGGATACTATTTAAAAAATAAATAGGAATAAAAATAGTTGGAATGGCACATATTTTTTATAGGTATTTCAACACAATACAATTTTTTTTAAATGACCACGAGGCAGATACTATTTTCGCCACATTTACAATTGAGAAAAGGGACTCCTTGTTCCACATACTAAGAAAACATACATGAAAAGACTACAATCCAGTTAAAACTTATAAATAAATAACAATTAGCATGGGGGAGGAGACTAGGGAGTGTTAGAGAGAGAAGAAGTCTTAGCTTTATCAGTCATATTCCCTTTTTAGGGTAAAAAGGACATATTTGACACAAGTATGGCAAATATCTGTCATTCAAAAAGTCTAGGTATTGAGGGATTGTTTATCTGTGAAATTAGTTTCTGTGTATGCTTGAAATATTTCATAATCAAAATTTTTGTAGATTATTTTTAAATGGTTGCCTAGCCGACAAAGAAGGGAAGGAGAGTATTCTGGGTGAAAGGGCTTAACTGATGGGGAAAGCAATTTGGTCTTAACATAGTGGCAGAGAATAAAGCAAGAGAAATTGGAAGACATAAAACTATTGCTACCATTGTTTGACTATTAATATCAACAGATTTTCATATTTATTGTAAAATTGTAAGGGAATGTCATAATACATTGTTAGCCAATTGAAAGACTTCCTCTGGGACGCTGTGACTGAAGGGATTCTGGAAGAAGGAAAGGAAGTGACAAGAAGAACTGTACTTTCTGTGTTTCTTCCATCCTGCTGTTCATGTGCCTCTCAGGTGATGGGCTCTGCTAACCCACGTGTGCTAAATGTCAAATCAGCACATAGGGGTGACTCACCACCCTGCCCCCACAGTACTTTGCAGAACAGTTTCATCATCCAAAGAAAAAAATCCTCAGGCTATCCTCTCTTTTTGCTTGCTTTCCTCCAAATCCACCTCTATTGCTTGACATGCCAAGGCCTTGCCCACCTACAGAATTGTTAGACTTTGTCTTCTCTTGGTCTAGACCAGTGCCATTGAGTTGGTCCTGACTCATAGTGACTCTATGTAGGGTTTCCAAGGAGCAGCTGGTGAGTTTGAACCAATGATCCTGTGATTAAAACCAACCTTGGGGTCAAGTGCTTATTCTACAGCACCACACCAGGACTCTAGGCCAAGGATGAGGAAACTTTTTTGGGAATCTTTTTTCTGCCAAGGGCCATTTTGAAATTTATAATATGATTTGAGGGCCATACAAAATTATCAACTTAAAAATTAACCTGCTATATTTGGATGGCTGGAATTGCAGTTGCCTTGGCAGGGTCAGACCAAATGATTTTGCTGACCTTATACAGCCTGCAGGTAGGACTTTCTCCACCCCTGTCAAGACTCTAGAGTGTTCTACCAGGCCCTTAAATGTCTGGTCATTCTCTTCTTCTTTTTCTTCACAAAACATTTTTTCTTTGGGGAAGTTTTATTCTTCTTCACAAAACATTTTTTCTTTGGGGAAGTTTCGGTTGTCTACCTTTTCCAGATACTAAGACTCGTCACCCTATTTATTTACTTCCAGAGTTACATGTTCATTCATTATTTATTGTCTGACTCCTTTATAAAAACATATATTGCATCTACCTAGTTCACTAATTGGGGAGCACAGTGAACCATAAGGACTGCAATCCAAGCCCACCAGCCACTCCACCAGAGAAAGATGAGACTTTCTGCTCCCACAAAGATTGAATAAACCTCAGAAACCACTATGGGACAAAGCCAACTCCATGGCACTTAACAGCAACAGCAGTTCACTAATTGCCCCTGCTCCTTAAACAATGCCTGATTGTATAATCATAATTGGTGCCTTATTAGGCACTTATTAGTATGAGGAAGGAGCTCTGGTAGCATAGTGGTTACGAATCAGACTGCTAATCTCACAGTCAGCAGTTCAAAACTACCAGCTGTTCAATGGGAGAAAGATGAGGCTTTCTGCTCCAGTAAAGATTTACAGCCTTGGAAACCCTGTACAGGGTTGCTGAGTCAGAACCGACTCCACGGCACATAACAACAACAACAAGTATGAGGAATCCCAGTGTGGTGCTGTGGGATAATGCACTAGACTACAAGGTCCGTTTGAACCACAAGGTTAATGGTTCAAACTCATGAGTCACTCCTCAGAAAACCTATAGAGGCTTGCTATGAGTCGGAACCTACTCAAAGGCATTAACAATAACAACAATAAATATGAATTGAATGAAAAATAAGCCTGTTGGGTCATAACATCCTAAAATCTTCACTAATTTGGACTCCAAGTTATAAACATAGAAGCACTAGCCTTTATCACATGTTACCACTGGTATCCTGAGCCTAGATTAGTTGCCTAGCTTACTGACACTTTATCCTAAAGTCTTTTGGCCTAGCTCCAAAAGTCTCAATTCCAGACTTTGCCTACAAGGACCAAAGATGCACAGTATCAACTCATCTCCTCCCTGAATCTTCCTATACTTGGTTCCCTTTTTGCTAAAAATTCTACACTGTTGTTCCCCGATGCCTTTGCTAACAACATAGTATTGGTCATCAACCTACAAAAGTCTTCCTCATCGGACTCAACTCATGTCATCCTTAGCTCTTCTCCTTCTTTCTACTCTAAATCTTGCTTCATTTCAACCTCTCTCTCAGCATGAATGACTGTAAGAATAAAGGGCTGGTTAATGTGAACAATTCACAATTCACAATAGCCTCTCTACTGACCACTTCTGCAAAGCTCCTGGTATAGCTGTCTCACTGAATACAACAAATCTCCATGTCAGCAATTAAGACTTTAGCACTGGCCAGCTCCAATGTAAACATGAACTGAACCTGCAATACATCAGCTTTGAATCCTTTTAGACAACTTTTAGATATGGTTGAGATAGCAGGGCTGTCTTAAATACTCTCCCCTTGGCAACCCAATTCTATCACTTTCCTTAGAAGCCAGCATCCATAAAGCATTTAAGAAAAAATTCTGTGAATTGCCTGGGTATTTTCCAAGTGCTGGATACCATCATTAGTCGCACGGAATGTAGAATGGGCTAGACTCCTTGGAATTGTTCTTGTTAAACTGGTGTAAGAGATTGACCCAATCTCTTTAATAATCATTATTTGTTTAACAAGTTCCTGTAAGGAAAGCTATGTAGTTGTCTTGTGAAGTAGCTTCTTAAAAGGCTTTTATTTTGTCTGGATAAGATAAGGATCATTACATGGTATGTCTAACTGATGACTTAGTGCTCTTTTAGTGCATAGAAACTTGCTTGGGAAAAAGAATTAGACAATAAGTACCAATGACTTAATACATGCTATGTTTCCAATTCAATTTGTTCTGATAAAAATCTAATAATCCTCAGGAACACAAATATTTGTCTGCAATGACTGGGCAGCTGTTAAAATTGGCATTCTCAGTCTCTCTAAAACATCCATCCTTTATACCACCCACACATAGTCAAGAAGTTCATAAATGTAGAAAAATTCCTGTGGTGGTCTTAGTTTTGGTGCTATCCAGCAAAGAAACATTGGAATCCTTCAGTATATTTCCAACTTAGCATGTTTTTTTATTATTATTATTATTTACAATCAATGGTTCTCTGTAATTATGAACAAAATAGGAAACAGATTTTTTTATTCTAAAAGTACTGTAAATTCATAGCATTTTTCCTTTGAAGTAAAATGTTTGATATGACTACAATGAAACATGAAAAGAATTCATATGAACAGAAGACTTAACAAGTAGAAGCATAATAATTAGACCTGAGTGGAATAAACCAATATTAGAAAGGTAAGTGTGTATTATAAAAAATATGGTAAAGTGACTTCAAAATGTTGTCCTTTCATATTTTAGAACGTACTCAAAATATGATCCATCCCAAATATAATTTAAAATATATATCCTTTGCACAAAGATTATTCTTTCTCATTTAGATATGTTTTTAAGTATTACATTTTACCTTGGCACCAAGGTAAAATGTACCTAAAATAAGATAAGCAGTTATCTACTCCAATAGAACTATAGCAGATGAGCTCTTTTATCAAATGTGTCAAGTACATTTTAAATCATAAAATATCATAGGACTAACTATAGAGGACACTATCATGCTTTCAAGGTCACTGTTTTTATAAAAAATAAAAAAAAAAAATACTCCATGTGCTTTAAAACAAGACTTCTTTAAAAAACAGAATTTAATCATTTTTAAGAAACAGTAACTTATATTAGTTACCAAAATTTCAAAAGTATAGGTAGATTTGATTTCCCTTCATCAGCCTAAAGTGTTTAGAAATAAAAATGAAATGAAAAAGAAAAGTTTTCAAATCATAGCACTGGGAAAGAAATTAGAACCCTATCCTAACCCCTATGGAAACAGTCTCTAAAAACAGTGCATAAATATTATTTAGATTTCCATTAGTCTGTATTATAAACATGTTGCTACTAAAAAGCAAGGATCCCAGGATGGTGCAAACTATTAATGTGCTCAGCTGCTAACCAAAAGGCTGGAGGTTTGAGTCCACCTACAGGTACCTCAAAAGAAAGACTTGATGCTCTTCTGTCGTTGTTTGGTTCTGTTGGGTTGGTACCAACTCATAGTGACCTTATACACAACAGAACAAAACACCACCCAGACCTGCGCCAACCTCACAATCGTTGCTATGCTTGAGCCCATTGCTACTGCCAGTCCATCTCATTGGGGTCTTCCTCTTTTTCACTGACCCTCCACTTTACCAAGTATGATGTCCTTCTCCAGACACTGATGCCCCCTGATAATATGTCTAAAGTATGAAAGACAAAGTCTGGCCATCCTGGCTTCTAATGTACTACTTCCAACACAGATTTATTTGTTCTTCTGACACTTCATGGTACTTTCAATATCCTCCTCCAACACCATAACTTAAATGCATCAATTTTTATATGGTTTTCTTTGTTCATTCTTCAATGTTCACATGCATATGAAGTCATTGAAAATACCATGGGTAATCTCTTCCAATCAATTGTCCAGGGAGCTGCCTTCCAAATATCTTGGCATACATGAGCAAGTGCCTCAGTTTGTTGAAAGATTTCAATTCCCGGAACCTTGTTCTTTGCAAATGCCTTCAATGCACCTTGGACTTCTCCCTTCAGTATCATTGGCTCTTGATCATCTGCTGCCTCTTGAAATGGTTGAACTTCAAATCATCACCATTGACAAGCCTACAAGTAGTCGCACAGCTCTCCTCTGACACACTTGGGGCTGCCATGAGTCAGAATCAACTCAGCAGCTATTGGTTTACTAAAAATCAAGGCAATGTCATTGTTGTTAAGTGCTGTTGAGTCAGTTCTGACTCAAAGCAACCCTATATGGTGTTTCCAAGGAGGAGCTGGTGGGTTTTGAACTGTTGACCTTGTGGTTTGAAGTCCAGTGCTGATCCTACATTGCTGATCCTACTGCACCACACTCAAATATATTTAACCCGGAACAGATGTTTCTGTTATCTCCTGTCTCTATTTTTTTTTTTTCTCATACTTTGATTCCCCTTGACTACCTTTATCTACCTTGTTGCTGTTGTCAAGTGCCATCCAGTCGGTGCCCACTCATAGCAACCCTGCATAGGATTTCTGAGGAGCAGCAGCTGGTGGGTTTGAACCACTGAACTTTTGGATAGCAGTTCAGTGCTTATCTTCCAGTGCCACACCAGGATCGTATCCACTGCAAAAATGGCATGGGGGCAGCATCTGACCTTCTTTAACTTTATAAGGGGGAGGAAGAATCATCAACACAACCACCCAAGGCTGAGTCCTCTGAGGCAGAAGTCAGACATGCCTCCACCCTCCAAACTTTTTATCAATTCTGACACCAGCTGTTCTTCCCACATATATTCAACTTCTCTACTGGGTTCCACAATTCCTTAAAATGGTCACACAGACCTCACAGACCTTACTCACAGTGGTGGGGTTTATTAGGGAAGTAACCGGTTCCGGAACACTCAAGATATAGTTATTCAATCAAGACATCCTCTTCTCATCTGTGACCTCAGGTAACCCCATGTCCTGGGTCTACAGATAAATACCCAGAGACACCCCATTCTGCCAATAAGCCTCAACTCAAAGGCTGTCAGCTGTAGGTGTGTGGATCTGGAACACTACTACACCATCTCCTGCCGGTCTCCGGATTCCGCTGCCTGTAACTTCCTACGTTGCTGCCACTTCTCGACCACTGCTTCTCACCATCTTTTGCTATTTTTGTCTCCTGGATCAAGAAGGTACAGTGCTGAGATCACAGATCCAAAGATGGCACTCCACCTCTGGTTCTTATTTCTTGCTGGTAATGAGAGCTCCCTCTCCACCTCTGGGATGACTCGTGTTAAGCATAGTGGGATGACACAACTGACCAACGCCCTTGTTAAGTGTCATACACCTTATTTGTATGATTCTACCACAAAAGGGTGTCATTACCTTATTTGTAATATTAGCAAGTTATCCAGTCCCCTTAGTGGACCATAAGCACCTAACATTTGCTTAGTCCTGGTGTGATGCTGTAGGATAAGCACCGAACTGAAAAGCCAACGATTCAAACTCACCAATTGCTCCTCAGAAATCTTACACAGGGTTGCTATGAATCAGAACTGAATTGACAGCACTTAATAGCAACAAGTTATTTAAGGAGCTCTGGTAGCATAGTGGAGTACGAGCTGGGCCCCTAACAGCAAAGACAGCAGCTTGAATTTACCAGTCACTCCACTGAAGAAAGACGAGGCTTTCTGCTCCCATAAAGACTTATAGCCTTGGAAAACCTATAGAGTCACTATAAGTTAGAAATGACTCCACGGCGCATAACCACCACCACCAAGTCTTTTGGTGGGAGTTACAAAATTATAGCTAGAAGGGTCACTAGAGTCCTGGTGTGGCACTATAGGTTAAGCACAGAATTGCTAACCACAAGTTCAGAGGTTCAAACCCAGCAGCCACTCCTTGGAAACACTACACAGGGAGGCTATGAGTCGGAACAAACTCGACAACACTTACCAACAGCACGAGGTCATTCACATTCACTGACCATCCTTCTGCTCATCTCTACCACCATTTTCTATCTTCTTTGGCTTCTTCAAACTTATCTTGCCCCATGAGCCCTTCTGGTTAAGTTCAACTTTTTTCGTGCAGCACTTGAGGATAAGCACTTCAGCAAACTGAAAGTTTGGCAGTTCAAACCCACTAGTTATTCCTCAGAAATTCTATATAAGGTCACTGTGAGTCAGAGCTGACTTGACAGCACTTACCAACAGCAACAGCAATCCACACCTCAGCACTACAGCTCCACTCTCTCTGCTCCTCCACTCAGACAGCTTTTGCTTGGAGTCTATATTCATCATTTGTTCTGGGCATGTGTCAGAGTTCAAGTTCTGGGGTCACCGTGCCTGTGATCATATTCCACTTCCGCTCTTAACACTGTTAAGCAGATTAACTAACTCCATTATGTCTCAATGCCCCCATATATGCAGTGGGGATTATAATAGAATTTACCTTATAGGGATATTGTTGTTAAGTGCCATCAAGTTAATACTAACTCATAGCAACCCTGTATATGGTTTCCAAGGAGCAGCTGGTGTGTTTGAGCCACCAACTCTGTGTTTAGCAGTCCAGTGCTTATCCTACTGCACCACACCAGGACTTCAAAATGAGAGAGTGAGTGAGGGAAGCAACCGTGGCTCAAATGTTACAAGGACAAGATGAAGTCATGAAGTAAACCATTGAACAGAGAGTAAACACAAAATAACATTAGTTATTATTATTTCCATTATATTTCATTGTATTTTTCATTCCACCTGCACAGAGGTAGTTCTCATAGTGCCAGGACAATGTATTTTATATTATTTTGTTTCATCCTGCATTGCTACATTGTCAACTAAAATCAGGACTTGTTTTTGAGGGCCATCGAGTTGATTCAGATGCATAGCGACCCTGTATAGGGTTTCCAGGAGCCGCTGGTAAGTTTGAACCAGGACTAATCATCTGGAAAAACACATACACTTATGAGGTAAAAGAACAGAAATGTATTGGAATCAAAATAGAACCAGGTGATTCAGGATAAAAACTCATTGTGTCTCTTTTGCTTTTTTAAGAGTATGCCATGTTTCCCAAGTGTAACAAATGACTAGCTTGCTTGCATGGGAAGGATTCTAAATTGATGGGCAAGTTATCACTGTTTATTTCATCCTGCCTGGGATACGTAAATGCAGATCCTTGTGCAGTCTACTAGGTTAAAACCAAAAAAAAAAAAAAAAAAATCCATTGCTGTTGAGGTGATTTCAACTCATATCAACCCACAAGCCAAAGTAAAACTACCCTCCACCCAGTATTTCCAAGACTGTAGATCTTTACAAAGCAATTCTCCCACACAGCAATTGATGGGTTCAAACCACCAACCTTCTCATTAACAGCTAAGTGCTTAACTACTGTGCCACCAGGGCTCTTTTGTTCAAGGTTGTTGTTGTTGTTAAGTGCTGTTGAATCGTTTCCAACCCATAGCAACCCTGTATAAGGTTTCAAAGGAGCTTAGTGCTCTTTAAAACACCTTATTTTCAATCCCCTCCATGCAATCCTTCCCCAGTACCACCCAGGTCTTCAGCACACAGTCGCTCTCCCTCTCTGGATCTAAAGTCTCCAGCTGCTCCATCGCTCCACGTCATCATCTCTGGCTCCATTTCAGGCATCACTGCTTCTCTGGGTAGGGTCCTGCTCTCTGCTCTTCTCCCTTGATGGTCCTAGGACCTCTGCTCCTAGACTGAAAAGTTAATCACTCCCCTCATTGCTATAAAACATCTGCCTTTACATTTCCAACCCTCACAATCAGTCCTGATAACAATTATTCACTATTGTATCACAAGAGACCCGTCTGCAACCATGGCAATGAGATGATATACGATAGAATGAATGTAAAACCAATGTTCTCCCATGTAAACTATCACATTATTCACAATAAAACATTTAAAAAAAAAAAAACACCTTATTTTCACTTCCCCCACGTTGTTCTGAGGGAGAGAATCTTCCCAGTCCAAGAGTAGGACAGGGAAGCAGACAGAACATGAGAAAACAGACACACTATCATATGAAAACTGGAGCTAGAAGTGAGTTATTGATAGAGCTACAACCCCTGTAGACAAAGAAAATGGGCCAGAAGGTCTATGGTGTTTCAAGGCCTTCAGGGTCAGTTACTGAGAACAGACATTTGACAAGTGCCTTCAAGTCCATTGATAGTCTGATTTTGGAATCTCATTTGCTTAATTGCAACTATGTCGATATTTTAAATGCTTGTTTATATTATGTAAGACCAGACATTTTTAATTCTACCATAAAGGTAGTACCAGACAAGGAAGATCTTGAGAGAAAGAGAAACAGAACCTGCTCACACAATATAACTAAAGGTTGGCAGAACAAGAAAATAGCTCCAATGGGCTCAGCTCATGACAACTTCTTCATGTTCTTTGAAGGGAATTATCAGACAAACAGAAGTACAACAATACATTCCAAAGTCAAATGCGAATACTTTTAAAAATTATCTTCCCTCTTATACTTTCTGTTCTCAAGCATTTGTGTGGAATTGAAAAATAAGCATATAGGAAATGTCTATCCATGAGTCTCCATTCCCTCAGAGCAGAATAGCTACAATTCCTACAGCAGACACTCTACTTAGTAAATGACAAATTGCATCTCTCAGATAACCCAGTGGCTTGTAGGCAGTCAAGAAGTGTTTGTAGTGTAAGTTACTCCATGGGTGTATGCTCAGTTCTCTTTCTGAAGCATATTTTGCAAGCTATATGGAAGTCAGGCAGCGTAATGAAACAATGTCAAGACTGACCTTCCTTCACTTCTATCATGGCATTAAAAGTTTCACAACGTTATTATATATAAAGTACCAACTGATATGTCTGGCAAATAAGAGAAGCTTGGTACATGTTTATTTCCTTCCTTCCTCAACTGTCAAAGTTTCAGTAACTAATCATATAACATACGTAAGAATCTCCAAAGACTTTCTTGACTTATCTCTGAAAATCTGTTCAATTCTTCAAGACACCGGCATATCTAAAGTCATGTTGTTGTTGTTGTTGTTAAGTGCCGTCGAGTCGGTTCCAACCCATAGCGACCCTGTACAGGGTTTCCGAGGGTGTAAATCATTACCAGAGTAGAAAGCCTCATCTTTCTCCCGCGGAGCGGCTGGTAGTTTCGAACCGCTGACCTTAAGGTTCGCAGCCCGATTCGTAACCACTACGCTACCAGAGCTCCTTTAGAACATTAATAGAATGGTAAATTTTTAGTAGAAGGGCTATTAATAGGAGAGGAATTCATGTATTTTGACAGATTAGATACCAGCTTGCATAGTGTATTAGAAAGGACAATGAACTTTCTGTCAAGGATGTGAATTATTACCCTTACTCTCTTATTAAGAAGCTGTTACCTTTGAAAGTGAAACTGAACCATCGCTAGTCTTCAACCTTTTTTCAAAAGTATTTTGACAACTTTCAAAAAAACAGAAAATGATAGATACAGAGACAATTATATGAAATACATAAAGTAATCTGAAACGGTACTATATTAAATTGGATAGAGCAGTTTGGTTTCTCTCAGATAAGAAAGCTACCCTAATTAGATTTTGACAAAATAAAGTACTATACCAATGGGGATTTTGACAATGAATCAAATGACCTTGGCTAGAGGCCATTGAAAATAGTTATGTTGCATGATTATTATTGTTTTCATTAGGATGAAAGCAGGATTATGAAGCCAATGTAATAAGTGACTACAAATTAGCTAACGCCCAACCTTGAGAATAATTAAAAGTGAGGGCTCTGGCCTGACCCTGTGCCTCACCATGCCCTTGGCAATTCACTTCATTTACAGAAACTTAGTTGCCTCATCTCTAAGATGGGGCATCTTTACCTTTAAAAGTTGTTAAAATTTAAATGGGAAAATGTTGCTGACATTTAGGAAATACAGCAGAATCTCTTTTGTACATGATAGCCCATGTTTAGACATATCATACCAGCTTCTTATCCATAATGCTGATTTTCCCAGTCAAAACTCAGAATTTCACTATTTACATTTATGAGCTTCTTGCCATTTATACTTGTCACCACATACTTATGTGGCTACAAAACGTACACATAGCGAAAGAAAGCATATTCCCAGAGGACAGTTTTCTGTGTGACCAGGCAGTCATGGAGCAACATGGGACCCATGAATAAAAGGCTTTCAGTACTGGAAGATTCTCAGTTGGGAAGTGTTTTCTTCCATCAAAAGTCACAAATGTCTCTAACAACCTTGTCCACCAAAGCCCCTGTCACAGACCATGTGCATAGCACAATGGCCAAGACAATCTTGCAAATCAGACTTTAGGAACAGGAGAATGACACCTCCAACATAGCACCTGTCTAGGGATTTCAAAGTTAAACAATTAATAAACAAAGATGGTGAACAGTTGTCATCAAAGTAGGTTCTGACTCATAGCAACCCCGTGTGTGTCAGAGTAGAACTGTACTCCATAGGGCTTTCAGTGGCTGATATTTCAGAGGCAGATCACCAAGCTTTGGTTCCGAAGCACCTCTGGGTGGGCTGAACATCCAACCTTTTGGTTAGCAGCCAAGCGCATTAACTAGTGGCACATATCCTGCACGATCATAAAAATTGAAAGTCTACATTAGAAACACTGGACTTTGGACAATTACAGAAGAAACCAAATTCTCTTTCAGTAGAAAATTGGCTTTGATTTCAAAAAGTAACCAATAAAATTTAGTGCCCAGGATGTGACCCAGCACTCTAACTCTGACACAGATCAACAGATGACTCAACACTCGGAAGACAGGAAGAGGCAAAAGCACAAACAGAACAGCCCAGACCAAGCATTCCCTACACACATTTATCAAAATCCTAATGTTAGCAGCTGATACCATCTAAACCATTCCGTAGCGTGCCTTGACTTTGTTGTATGTAAAATTAAATATATACAAGGGGGCTTCAAAATTTTTGTGGAAAACTTCCATTATCTTGAAATTGTATTTTTCTTGAAAGTTTTGTTGTCCCCTCATTTATACCTTTTCAGTGTTTAAGCAGAGTCTTTCTCAAAGATGACTTGCCGTTTAGTTAAGAAATATCCAGTGAACTGGGGTGATCGTAAACATTTGTAGAAAACCCATAGCCATAGCAGAAGGTCCTAGAACAGGCCTTAGTCCCACTCAGGGGTACTACCTCTTTTGCTTACACTGTGAAAATTGATTCTGACCACTATACATTTCAGGTCTTTCACCATAAAATGGAACTTACAGTATCTCTGTAAGTTCGTCGTTACGTGCCGTGGAGTCAATTCCGATCCATAGCGACCCTGTACTGGGTTTCCAAGGAGGAGCTGGGGAGATTGAACTGCCAACCTTGCAGTTCAAATGGCTTTGCAGTCTGGCGCATTAACCCACAGCGCCACACCAGGACGCGTCTACGTAAGTCATGTAAATTAGCCGTCTTTATTTAGGGACTCAATGCAATCAATGGTGCTACTAGCAGAGCAGACACACAGGGGCTTTAATAATTGAATAAGTAAAGCTTCCCTTACAGTCTCCACACCAAATTGAAAGAGTAAATGATCTGCCTTTATTCTTTATCTGAGAGTGTGGTGGGTCCATATGATAAACACTGAACTGCAATCACCAAGGGGCTCAGTTTGAGTCAATCAATCAGTTCACAGAAGAAAGATGAGGCTTGCTGCTCCTGTAAACACTTTCAAGCCTCAGAAATCCTATGCAGGGTCGATATGAATCGGAATTGATTCAACGGAACGTTAACAACAACAACACACTTCATCTATTTCTCCTAAGTTTTTGTCAGTGTTAAGTCTTTCTTTTAAGTATCCTTAAAGTTTCTTTCCCCAAAAATGATTCACCTTCTCCTCCCCTCATATAACAAGGAAATCATTTAACTGATTAAACTCGATGCCCGGTTTACTTTTTAAAAACAAGAAAAAAGACAAAATCTCCCCACAGTAGAATCCCTGACAAAAAGGTAACTCTACCATCTCCTCCCTCCTCATCCTTAGAGTAAGAAAGCCCAGACATTTAGCTGGCCCTGTAACTGCCCTCTCTTGAGAAAGCATAAACCTCTGAGACAAGAGAGGAAATGCTGCAGACAATAGCAGAAGCTGCACAGTCCACAAACACTCAAATTTTCACCACACCCATCAGCAGAATTTGCTACCAGTAAACACACAGTGCTCCAAGTACCATTATTTATTGGAGATGAAAGACAAAAATCATCTGCTTTTAAAATCAGCTCAGCTTCAAACATAGTACACATGAATATTGAGTATCTAGGCTTCCCTAAGTTATAAACTTGACAGGTCATCCCTTAGCTGCCTAGCAATTGCTCTTTTCCATACTCCTAGAGCACTATTTCTCTCTCACAACTCCAAAACAGCAGTAAATTTTTAGTCAAACTGTAAAGCAATGACAGTAGAGAATATGATGATAACATCAGGGTGCACTGTTTGGAAATCCTATCAAACTTCAGCAGGAATTATAACTACAAATTGAACCTTAGTGTTTAGTCTTATATTTGAGAAAGGAAGCCTACTAGTCAACAATAACAAACACACTCAACATCAAACCTAGATAAAATAATAATCTAGAATAAGGAAAGTGTCCAGTATACTCTATACCCTCAAGAGATCCTGTCACCCAGACTCTGGCCTGTCTCCCTACAGATGAAACTGCTATAACTCTAAGAACTTGCAAAAATCCTTCAAGCTCTTCTTCTCCCCCTCTTGATAACATGTTCGAGTGTTAGAGAAGTCGCGCCATCTTGACTTCTAAGGAGCATTCTGGCTGTACTTCTTCCAACACAGATTTGTTTGTTCCTCTGGTAGTCCCTGGTACTTTTCATATTCTTCTCCAACACCAGAATTCAAATGATTGTTAGGTTTAGAAATACTTTAAACATGTTGTTGGTAAGTGCAATCGAGTTGATTCCGACTCATAGCAACCCTGTATAGGGTTTCCAGGGAGTGGCTGGAGAGCTTGAACCACCAGCCTTGCAGTTTAAAGCGACCTTGCAGTCTAGCACATGAATCCACAGCCCCACACCAGGACTGCTTGAACATATTTAGGTACTCCATAAAGAGTTGTACCATTAATATGATAATTATAAATTAGAACTAAGCAATTCTACATAATGAAAGAATTCCTAATTTTATATACAAAAAAATTCTCACCTATTAAAAAATTATATTAAGCCAATAAAATTCCTAGGAACCAGACAACTTTTAAGTATCATATCTAGTTCTTACCAAAAAAATTATGAGATAGATTGGTCAGCATTTTCCAGGTCGGGCTACTGAATGTGGAAGGGTTAAATAATTGCCCTCAGGCTATCCAAGTGTAATGCCTTAACCCTTTTATTGAGCCCAGTCCTATCTAACACTAGAGCACGCATTCTTATTTCACCATTCCATCCCCTATAGACCTTGGTGTGGTACTGTAGGATAAGCACTGGACTGCTAACCATACGATCAGCGGTTCAAACCCACCAGTAGCTCCTTGAAAACCCTATACAGTGTCGCTATGAGTCAGAACCGACTCAATGGCACTTACCAACAACAACACTCCCCTTATAGTTAGACTGCTAACTGAAAGGTCAGCAGTGTCAGTATACCAGTCACTCTGTGGGAGAAAGATGGGGTTCTGACTCATCGTGACCCTGTATGAGGTTTCTGAGGAGCAGCAGGTGGGTTTGAACCACCGACCTTGCAGCTCAAACTGATCTTTCATTCCAGTGCTTATCCTACAGTGCCACACCAGGACTAAAGAGTAGGCAGTGCTTCTGCTATTCAAATATATACCAATTCAGTGTGAAGTCCTCTAGTTTTCAAAGTTCAGCATCTCATACAATGAACCCACAATCCTTCACCTCCAGATCCACCCTTATTATAATCATGATAGAGCTGGTCTTTGGTCTCCTCCTACTTCACTTCCTCACTCTCTTCCCTGCCCTGTGTTTCTCTGACCTAAGATCTTCAGTAGACTATGCTCAACACTGAATATTTTCAAAATTCCTTTCCAGAAGCACAGAAGTACCCACCAAAGCCACACTTCACTCTAAAACTCTCACCATTCTTCCCTCATTAAAACTCTCATCAATGCTAATCCACCAGCTGTGAGAAATAAGGCAATTTAATTAAGTCATTTGGTCCTCATGTGGTGCCATATGATAAGGACTCAGTCTCAAGGTCGATTTGAACCACAAAGTCGCCAGTTGAAACTCACCAGCCACTCCTCAGACACACTGTGTAGGGTTTCTATGAACAGAAGCAATTGGGCGGCACTTAGCAACAACAGCAATTGATCCTTAAGAATAAAGAACTAGCTCAGAGAGAGACTGATGGACCCCTAACGCTAACTCATCCCCGGGCTCAATTTCCAGCCAAGGAATAGATAGGTAAATAGGGAGGCAACAACACTCGTGAGGTATGTGTGCTGCAGAACAGTGAATCATTTGAGATCAAAAGGATAGCATTGACCCAAGGACAAAATTCAGAAGTATTGAGAAAGAGGCATGGAAAGAAGAAACATAAGCAGGAAGTGTGATAACCGTGGGGCTGTACTGAGAGGATTGCAATCACTGAGATGGAACCGAGTGTAGGATTCGTTGAATGTAAAACTCGTGATCTGCTCTGTAAACTTTCATTCAAGTCATAATAAAAAGTTACCAGAAAATAATAAAGAATTACCATTGTTACAGAAAACATTTAGCTCAACAAGCTACTAGTTGGTCAGATTTTTTGTTTTTTTTTTAAGTTCTTGTTTTGTTGTCTCAAAGACAGGTCAACAAATGAAAGACAGATATGAGCCTGGATGTAATTTTTCTAAGCTTACTTACTTCACCTACAAATTAAAAGGCTCTAAAATACCTCTCCCACTTGACCTGATCACTAGTCTTACTACTCCTTGGCATTCTCTCCCTCCATCCCTACCCAAGTATACCCAAAATAATCAAAAGGTTAGTGACCCTCTTTTAGAAGGAGACGATCCTCTGGAGAAACAGAATCAGTGAGATATATCACACTCAGAGAGAAGGAAAGGAGATACATTTCATGGGATTGACTCACAAGATTGTAGCATCTGTCTGCTGCAAGTCCAAAATCTGTAGGTCAGGCAGCAGGTTTGAGACTTCTCCAGGTTTGCATTCCAAGAACCTTAAGTCAGGTGAGAGAGTGGGCAAGGTCTGTCAAAATATCTATTTATAGTCCTTAGGCAGAAACTACTTTTGACTGACTGAATGATTATATTAGATTACAATACGGTAAGTGCTTACATTACTTTCAATTACAGAACAGCAACTAGTCTATTACTTGGCCAAATCATCGGAATCATAACTTAGCCCAGTTAACACATAAAATTAACCATCTCAATGGCCAAGCCTATTTTCAACCATATCTTAGCCAATATATTCCTCAATTGTATATTTTATCTTCTTTAATTTTTTTAAATTATTTTGAGAACGTTGTTGTTGTTAAGTGCCATCGAGTCGATTCCGACCCATAGCAACCCTGTATAGGGTTTCCAAGGAGAAGCTGGTGAGCTTGAACTGCCGATCTTGCAGTTCAAACGACTTCACAGTCTGACGCATTAGCCCACAGTGCCACACCAATACATGCACACAATTCAAAAAAAATTACACATATGGTCATATATGATGGAAAGTAATTCTCTTCTATAACAAGCCTCTGGCTTCACTCTCCAGAGGCAATTACTGCCACATTTTCATATGTGCTATCAGATATTTCCCATGAATATGCACATACATGTACATGGTTTTAGGGGGATTTTTTCCTGAATAAAAGATATAAACAATCCTCTACCTGGCATTACTTAGAAATATGCCTTGGAGATCTTCGAAGATCTACAAATGTAAATTATATTATCCTTTCAATTCTCATATATTATTCCATTTTTAGCTTTTCCTTCCCAAGCTTTTCCAAATTTAATACCATAATTTATTGAATAAGTTCCTTTTGATGGGTATTTGGCTGGTTTTGAATACTTTTCTATCATAAATAATACTGCAATGAACATAACCGTGCAAATATGTTTGGGTATATGAATATTTGTGAGCATATGTAAAGAATAAAGACCTCAAATCATAATTTCTGATCAAACAATATGTATATTTTTTATTTTAACAGATATTTTCACATGCCTTCCAAAATTTTTTTTACAATTTATACTTCTCCAATAGTGCATAAGGGAGCTCAGTGGCTCCATAGAATAAGCACTAGACTGTGAACCCCAAGGTCAGTGATCATAGCCTACCAACCACTCCACAGGAAAAAGATAAGACTTTCTGCTCCCACAAAAGGTTTAAAAGTCTCAGAAACCCTATACAGAGTCACTATGAGTTGAAACCAACTCTAAAGTACTTAACAACAGTAACAGTGTACAAACATGACTGCTTTTGCATATTTCACCAACATGATGTCTCTGCCATATATCTTCCTTATGTTCTGCCTTTTGAACTGTGGTTCACCTGTTAATGTGAGAAATTTGACCATAAATTAGGAATGAAGTGACAATATGAGAACAGAAGTCCTAAACAAGTTAGGATATGAAGTGCATTTGGTTTTCATTTGGTAAATGTATTAACAAATGAATATTTAAACCTGTTCTTCAAAATAGGATCGTGGAAGGTCATTTTCTTATTCCAAACATGCTGCCAATAGTCCAAATGTTTCCACAGCTGTTCTTTGAGTATGGTCATCAGAGTCAGCACCCAAACCGCCTTCACCTCTTCAGTGGTAACAAAAGTGTCTTTTAATGATAGATTTGATTTTTCTGATAGCCAGCTGCATTCACAGATAATTCCCCTTAGAAATAAAATTGGTAATCAAGCAATATAAAATGTTTGGGTTAAAAATTAGGTATATTTTAAAACAGTGTGTGTGTGTATGTGTGATAAACTATTTCTAAAGGTCGTCTTCAGAGAAGAGTTTAAATATGTCTATGCCAGTACTTGTGAAAATTTTCCCAAGATCACAATTCTGAAGAAAAATTTTCACGTGGATGCAGACATTTTGGAATGTTTGCTTTGCAGGACTGATTATTTTATAGTTACAACTCCTAAAGTTTCTGGTCACAACCATCTCTCTGTACTTGGAAGTAGATCACATTGGTGCAAATAATGGTACCAGGGTCTAACTTACCTAAGACCACTTCTGGTCCTAACATAGCTGGACTCCACATTGTGCCCAAGTAGTCAGGAATACATATATCTCCCCATTACACATGACTATTTTTACTTTACTTTCAAGAGAATAAACATTGGTAAAGGATAAGAAAGTACACCTGGTGTGACTCTGTAAGATAAAGCACTAAATCACAAGGTGGGTTTGAACCACAAGGTCAGCAGTTCAAACTCATCAGCCGCTCCTTGGAAACCCTATACAGGGTTGCTATGAGTCAGAACTGACTCGAAGGCACCTAACAAGAACATGTTGTTGTGGGAGTAGAAAGCCTCATCTTTCTCCCGCGGAGCAGCTGGTAGTTTTGAACTACTGACCTTAAGGTTGGCAGCCCGATTTGTAACCACTACGCCACCAGAGCTCCTTTAACAACATAAAGGATTTACAATTAAAAGAGCAGCAGCAACTCTATCTTGATCTCACATCTGCTACTTGCTTGGCTGTGGATCACCACACCCTGGCTGCTCCTCTTCCAACAGCCTGCTTGGTCACATTTCAGTCCCAACTGACTCAACTGTTCTCTGTCATTTTCCATTCATATTCCCCAAATCTGCTGTTTGCTGTTTAAGAAGCTTCTAGTTTCCTACATTTTATAGTTTTAGAGTAAAATCTCCATATTTTGTCTACCAATTCCTTTCTTAATCCTTTAGAATGTGACATTGTGGTTTCCTGGATAAAAGTCAGACAGAGATGATTCAAATGTTAGTTTTAAGTGGTCACCTGAGAAAATATAATTAACCTTTCTAAGCTTTCCAAATTTAATATTCACTGATTTAGGAAAATCTTCCTGGTGTGGCTCTTTAGGACTGCTCATCTCAAGGCTGGTGGTTCAAACCCACCAGACTGCTCCTTGGAAACCCTACATAGGGTCTCTATGAGTCAGAACCCACTTGACAGCACTTAAAAACAAAAAAACAACTCACAAAAACCTGAAAATACAATTCTACAGGCAAGTGCTTACCAGTTTGTTGTGGTTTTGTATGCCTGTGACTTAAAGTTTTCTAGAAGGGCTATATAAGATAATGTTTTCTTGGGCTGCAATTTGCTTTGTTTCCGTTACAACTGCCCAGTTAGTCCTTGCCCAGCCACCTGCAGTGCCCAGGAACTGCAGAGCCCTGAAAGCAGTCCTCTGTTAGGGTTCTAGTTGCTGTTATTAATTAGACTGTCAATGCAGTCAATTTTGAAAGATTCTTTGTCGTTTGGGTTTTAAATCTTCCTCTAACTGGCAGCCATTTGTCCTACTTCTGCCCTCTAGAACAAAACAGATAAATCTTAATCCCTCTGCCACAAGACAACCCTTCAAATATTAAAAGCAAGCATTCATATTTCTCTGAACCTTTTTTCCAAGATAAATAGCTTCAGGTTTTGTTTTTGATTCTGTTTTTAACCCATTTCCAAATCATCCTTATTACTGGGCCCTAGGCAACACCTGCCACTCTAACCTTTTCCACCACTTGATGCCTACCTGAGTTCCATTTTTCACCTGAAATTCTTCTCTTCTTTGTAAAACTCAGCTTTTCCTCCCCAACTTCTACATGACTTTTACTCTATTTTCACTTCTCCTCAGCTAGACTCTAACACATAGGCCTTGTGTTTGTTTTGGACCAGCCTCCACCCACCAAGCTTCATCCCTGCTATCATCCACCTCAAAGAGAGTACCTCAGAGCTAGCTCCAAGCTCATTTGGTTGACATTAGCAGCCATACCTCTTCTATGAAACAACACATTTTATGTCATTCTTTCAATCTTTAAAACATACTCAAAGACTTAGTAAAAAATAGACCTAAATGTGCTCTAAAGTGAAAAGAAAAGCTTCCTAACATGAGAGAGAACTGTTTTCACTGTGTAAACCCTCGGTTCTTTTTTAAATGTGTATGTGCATAATGTTTTGGGGAATCCTGGTGTGGCACTGTGGGTTAATGGCTGGACTGCAAGGTCGTTTTGAACCGCAAGATCGGCGGTTCAAGCTCACCAGCCCCTCCTCAGAAACCCTGTACAGGGTCGCTATGAGACAGAACCAGCTCGATGGGACTTAACAGCATCAATACACTTGACTCAGGTTCCTAGGTTCAAACCCTAGTCACTTAACAGCTGTGCAACCACTGTATGCTTCTTTGTAAGATAAGGATAATAGCAGCCATCTCATAAGGTTGTTATAAGTTACCAGTAATACACCTAAAGTACTTACATCAGTACCTGGCGCTTAGTGTGAACTGCATTTGTCACTATCAATGTTACTGTTATTATTATTGGATACAGGAAAAAAGACCAGAAGAGCATATGGTGGTGGTGGTGTGCCGTGGAGTTGGTTCCAACTCATAGCAACCCTGTATAGGATTTTTGAGGCTGTAAAAAAAAAAAAAAGAAAGAAAGCCTCATCTTTTTCCTGCAGAACGGCTTGTGGCTACGAACTGCTGACCTTGAGGTTAGCAGACCAAGTCATAACCACGCTATCAGAGCTCCTTGAAGAGTATATACCAATTATGTTATTTCTGGGTAATTTTATTTTTCTTTTTTGTTGTTGTTTATCCACATTTATACATCTTCCAATATTTAAAAATAAATAAATAAATAAGACTTTAGTTTTTTGGGTTTTTTTGTTTTTTTTTTAAGCGGGAGTTAAGAAGCGTAGGATCCAATCCTGGCTCTGCCACGGGCTGGATCTACGTGCTTAGGCAAATCGGTTTTCATCTTCGTTGGTCTTAATTTCTTAATATTACAAAGGAGAAGGAAAGCGGACACGTATCGACAGCAGTGTGAGTGATATCACACAGTGTCGAGCCCCTGACATTTTACAAAGTGCTTCCTTATGAATAGCTCATTGGGAAAGAAACACTTCTTCATTCGTATCTCCCTATACTTAATACAGCTAAGTTGAGTTGCTAGAACAACTGACCACTGTGCTGCAAAGCAAAAATACTTCAACTTTGGTCTCTGCCCGATGAACTTAAAGTTTCAAAGTCTGCAGATATCTTATACTCTTCTCGGTGTCTGACTTGTTACCTGCGAAATAATTGAGACTTGTTAGCTGAACTCCCAAATGGCACTAAGAGACTGAGAAGAAAGAGATAGGAGAAGAATAAAATTAGCATTCATAATATTGAGCACTTGTATTCTAGATCACTGTAATTGTCAATCTCACTGAGTCGCCACAACAATGTAAATCGAGGGTTCTACTGGCCATGTTTTAGAGATGATTTCCTCCAAGAGCTTCAATGTCAGTGTCCAAGATCAACACAGCTATTAACTTCAAGCCAGGATTAGAACTCAAGTCTGGCTGAGCCCAAAGTTCAAGCTCATGCTAAATCCCATGCTACCTCACTGTGATTTGAGATCCATTGGGACTGGGTTCTTAATTAGCCTTTTAATTTCTAAACCTCCACCCCTCTGGAGAGTTCTGCCTAATAAATGCTACCCAAAAAGTATTGAGGTGAATTTATTATGAACAACCAGCCTATAGGTGGCAGTATCTTCTAATCATAACTCGACCCAGACAGGCACTTCACCTCAAAACTTGAAAATATATATGTATATTTATTGTTACTTAGGTGAAAGTTTTCAAAGCAAATTAGTTTTCTATTCAGCAACTTATATGCAGATTATTCTGTGGCATTGGTTGCCATTCCTTCAAGCTTTAATGCAAAAATGTCAGTGTGCTTTGAAAACATGTGGAGGTAGTCATACTTGCCAAGTCTACCTGGTAAGTGAGGGAAACAGCTATTGAGCAATGTTTCTTCCAAGTCTACAGTACAACAGAGACCAAACACATCTGAAAGGTGGGCATTGTTCCATATACTGAATATTGACAGTGAATAAACTCATGACTTTGTTCTCTCTTGTTCCTCCTCATATTTTTTCCCACCAACATGCGTCTTTGCTCCCCTGACTTAATGTGTTATAGCCCTGAGGGTGGGTGAGGGTGAAGTTAACATAATACACAGTACTAAAAAGTCTTTAGTCAGTCAAGTGAATCTTGCGTATCTGTTCAAAGAAAGTAGCGTAAAAATGAGGGAGCAATGAAGCCATGGTTTTGAAATCCTGGAGATTTCATCGGATTTGACCAGCTGCATTAAATTAGAATCACTATAGGAGTCCTGATATGGCACTACAGGATAATGCACTGGGCCACAAGATTGGTTTTAATCACAAGGTCAGCAGTTCAAACCCACCAGTCTCTCCTCAGAAACCATATACAGGGTTGCTATGAGTTGGAAACAACTCAACGGCACTTGACAACAGCAACAATCTTTCAATAAGTAATTTTCTAATTGAACACTACAATGTATCTACATCATCCTCATTGTCATCTAATGGACACTTAGTAGGGTCACCAGGCAGGGTTGTTTTTGTTGCTATGTGTTATCAAATAGATTCTGACTCATAGCGAGAAGCAGCTGGTGGGTTTGAAGCACGTACCTTGTTGTTAGCTGTCCAGTGCTCATCCTACAACACCATACCAGGAATTTCCAGACCAGGTACACTATTATTGTCGTGGTGGTTGCACTCAAGCCTTAGACTAACCCTATGAAATAGGCACAATTATTATACCCATCTTTAGTGAGGAAACTGATGCATGGGAATGCTATGTAACTTGCCCAAAGACACAGAGAAAGAAAATGGCACCATCAGGATTCATACCCCAGAAGCCTGACTCAGCATTAGTATTTTCTCAAAGGAAATCTCTGATTGCCTCTGGAAAATGGTCAGATATGCCGGATTATACCTCTAAAAAAGGATGGTTTAGCTTACTGGTTTTCATGAGATTTCCTAAACCGTTTAAACAGCATGGTACTAGGTAGATGGTATGATGAAAATGGGAACAAAGGTGAGTATACGCTAAGAAGCCGGAAGCCACTGGGATCATACATGTGAATTTCAGCAGCAAGGTCTCTTACCTGTTATATCACAGACCACATTTGAGTTGGAATTTCACTGAGGACTTTTTATACAGTTAGAGCTAACTTGTGGTGTAAACGCTTCAGGGTTATGTTTTATACATACTGTTCCTTGTGCTCCAAGTCTCTGGAGAGGAGACTGGTAAAAAGTAAAGGTAAGGAAAAAACTGTCTGCCTATGAAACAACTTGTCACTGATTTGTTTCAGAGCCCAGCATTCACAAAGCCTCTCCCTCCTTTTAACTCTACAAACGTCCTTCTCCTCTTCCCAAAGCCAAGGGCTGATAAGGAATGAGATCAGAACAGCAGGTGACTTGTTACCTCAAGCAGCTCGTTGACATCTCAGATTTTTCAGACTGGGTGACGCTCATTGAGCTAGTTACGTGCCACGTAGGAATAGTTCTTTCCTATTGGACGGTATGGAGTCCAGTGAAGCATGACATAATATGAGACAGTCTGTCTCTCATGTGTTCTATTTTCAATGTTAGTGTAACTCTGCTTAAATTGCAGAAGGGCGATCCCATTCCATGAGCTGATGCACTGCATGGTACCATTGAAAAGTCTCAAGGTCACCAGGAGAGCCCATCAGGCAACAGTCTCCTGTATTACATAGTTCTACCAGAGAAGACTGCAATGAAGTAAAGACTTGACTCCCAGGAGTCAAAATATCAGGCTCCAAGTGCTACTCACCCTGCAGTCTTGAGAAAACTGCCAGGACTCTAGTGGTCTCCTTGTTGGATGAGTAACACCTCACCAGAAGATAGGTCAGATTGCTGAGCTCTGTAGAAGCAGACAGACTATGATCAGCTTTAGAGAGCTGTGAGAAATGCTGGTTGTGAGTTTGTTTGGTTTGGGAGATTTCACTTTGCCTATCACTCTAGTCATGAGTTTGTCCTTAATCCTGCACGTCTCCCTAGGCTCAGAAGAAAAAAGATCTGCTATGCCCTTAGTTACCTGTCATGGATTGAATTCTATTCCCGAAAAATATGTGTCAACTTGGCCAGACCCCGATTCTCAGTGGTTTGAAAGTTTAGTAATGATGTAATGTGGCCATAATGTGATGATCTTCCATGATGTGATCCAATGTTGTGAACCAGTAAGAAGAGTAAGTGTGGGATATACCACTTTTAATACTGTACCAGCCCTGATGTGATATAAGGAAAGTAACCAGCAACACCTTTTACTTCCAGGAGGGAAAAGGTGAGAAAAGTGAGCAGAGCTCAGAGGGATCTACTATCACCAAGAAAGAAGAGCTGGAAATGGAGTGTGTCGTTTGGACCTGGGGCCCCTGCCCTGAGAAGCTCCTAGATCCACTGAAAGATTGACGTGGAAACACACGAGGATCTACAAGGAATGCTGGGCTGCCAAATGCAAAAGGAGACAGACCTCTCCCTAACCTGGTGCTCTGCGTTCAGACTTCCAGTTCCATAAACTGTGAGAGAGTACGTTTCTGTTTATTAAAGCCATCCACTTGTGGTATTTCTGTTATTGCGGCACAAGATAACTAAGACAGTATGATAGTCAACTTTCCTGTTTCTCCACAATAAGAAAGGAAGAGGAAAGCAAGACCCAAAGTGAGTAGCAGGGGCCACACTAATCTAGGACCTCAGCAGGGATAGAGGGAACTGAGTCAGTCCTGTGTTTTTTCCTGTTAAATGATTCATTTGTTGAGGCAAATCACCCTGAGATATGAGAACTCTTCTTAGCCGCTCCCATAAGCTTCCAAATGAGTTAGCAATTTTTGTTTTTGTTTTTCCTGTTTCAATTCTCATTCCTTGGAAACATGCTTTCAGAATTTTCCATTTCAGGTTGGGGATTTCCCCTCATTTAAATATCCTGGGGAGGAGGGACTGTCCTATCAAAGAAACACTGCTGATACCCTTGACTTCACATCTACTTCAATGCTGGTTTAAAGAGTTATTCATATTCCTTAAACTTCCTTGTATGCTTTTTTGACTCAAATTGTTTAAAAAATAAAATTTCATAGCATATAATAATTAATGACAACTTAACTCCCTAGAAATCACGTTCTCTATACATGACTTATCTTGTTGTTATTGTTGTGTGCCGTCGAGTCAGTTCCGACCCATAGCGACCCTGAATAGGGTTTCAGAGGCTGTAAATCTTTGCGGGAGCAGAAAGCCTCATCTTTCTCCCTCGGAGCAGCTGTTAGTTTCGAACTATCAGAGCTCCTTACATGAATTATCTAGGTATCTTAAAAAAATGTAACATTGTAAATACCCAAAACTTTTTTCAATTATTTTGAATGGAAAACACTTCTGGAATATATAGCATATGTAACATTTTACTTCAGAATAAAATGTAACCTTCTGTTCATTATTATATCCTTTTAACAATCCCAGTTCCCATTTGTTCCTCATCCACTACTGAAGTAAATTCAGTTTCAGTTGAGACCTTTCTTTTATGTTCTACTTAATCTTCATGCATCATTCATAACAATAGCACCCTTTTTAGAGCTAAATTTTTTTTTTTAAGTTAGTATCATTGTTTGCTTAAATCTTGGTCCTTATGACATTCCCCAGCTTGAAAACCTCCAATAACCTCTCACTGTAATTAGAACAGTATCCAAACTCATTTCCATGACCAACAAAGTCCTATATGACCTAAAAACCAAAACACTGAACTCAACCAGCTGCTATGGAATCAATTTCAACTCATGACATCCCTATGTATACAAAATAGAACTGCACTCAGTAGGGTTATCAAGGCTCTGGACTTTTAGAAGCAGATCACCAAGCCTTCCTTCTAAAGCACCATGTAGCGTACTCTCTGTGTTTCTTTCCCACAAGTCTCCTCCTCATCTACTGTGGTCCACATACTGGATTTCTCCTAGTCCCTCCAATAGGCCAAGCCTTCTCAGAATCTTTGCACTTGCTTTCCTGATTCTTAAAAGATTCTTCCCCAGGATTTTTATTTAAGTAAAATCTTACTTCAATAAGATTTTTTATTAATCTTTTCATTTTGGTCTGGAGTCAGATGTCACTGACTTAGAGTCCACCCCTGTCTCTCTCACCAGACAAGCTATAATCCGTCTTCTGCTTTATTTTTGTCCCAGCAGTTACATCACTCTCTGAATGCTTGCTTTTCTTATTTATTCACTTTTATCCATATTCATTCTCCTACAGCTCTGTTAAATTCCACAAGAAGGACTTATCTTTCTTATTTGCTGCTCCATATGGCTTGCAGAACAGCTCCCAACATATAGGATGCACTTAATAAATATCAAAGGCATGTATACTGGCTTATCTATATACCTACTTAAAGCTCAACTCCATCTCTTATGAGAATTCTGATTACTTTAGTCTTAATATACATTGGGATATCTAGTCTGAATTACTCAGTACAATGATATCCTCAGATGGCTGTTGAACAGTAAGAAGGTAGTTAATGTTCAATGTGGTTTGATCCAGTTTGAGAAAGAGACAAAAAAGCTAAGAAATGCTTAAATACACTCGAATTTGTTAAGCAGCTTGTTGCTTGTTTGTATGTTTATTTATTTGTTTTTCCAACAAGATTCAACTAATAGCTGAGAATAGTGAATAGTTACACTTATCAAGGTATCTTGATAATTTACTTAAGTAGTGGAGGAGGAACAAATGGGAACTGGGATTGTTAAAAGGATATAATAATGAACATGAGTATAAAGTGGCCTCTCCAAGTGCAAAATGTCTTTGAAATTGTCACAATTTATTTCTAAACTTCTAAGCTATTGTGTATCTGAGTTTGAGTTCATATGAAAAAAAAAAATCCCCTAAAATTTTTGGTAGGGGAGAATGTGCCCTCCAAGAAGATGTACCCTCCTCACACCTTATACAAAAACCAACTCAACATGGATTAAAGACCTAAATGTGAATCCAAGAATTATGAAGGTCATCAATGAAAAAATAGGGACAAATGTGAGGGCACTAATTCAGGGAATACACAGACTACAAAACATTTTGAAAGCCACACACAAAAAAAGTAGACAAAATATATGAGTGGGGCATACTAAAAACTAAAAATACAGGATAGTTTGGGTGCTGGGGAAGGGGGCAATATGCAAGAAGGGAGAAGGGAATGGAAGAACAAAGTAAATGGGAGAACAATTAGGCAGGTTTGCAGGGCTAAGTGGAACAGAGGTAAATAATGATGTATGCACAACCTTGAAACAACAGGACTCTGGGAAACAGAGGTTAAGACATAGTTGGAATGGGCAAAAGGAGGGAATAATGTTAAGATGCTTGGCTGTCTTTTGAATCTTGGTTTTCCTTACATAATATTATAAAATTAGACACTGGAGAGGGAGAGAAAGGAATAGCCAGAAACATCACCATAGAAAACTTGTAACTCCGTCTTCTGCCTATATCTGATTGGAATACCTAAAATGGGGCTACAGGGTGCCCAGTGAAAGAGGCTTCCTGCAGAGCCTCTGTATTACATAAGACTATAGGTGAAAGACTGAACCACATCCAGATCTTCAGAGATGGGAAATTTCCACTTGAAAGGACAAGCAGACCAGCCTGGAGGGGCTAGAAGAACAGAAGATACTTCTTGAAAGAAAGACCTACAGGAAAAATATAAAACAATATAGGCAGACCAACTGTTACTACAAGAACAAGCAAATTGCTTGCTCCAGAGATATCAAGGAAAGTGGTCGGGTCCCCTCAGTGTAAACCCCCTTCCAAGACTAAGACTCAGTGGGAATACATGCTCTGATTGGTGACCACACTCGTCACCAATAAGGGGAAGTGAGGGAAAAACAGCAATGAAGCTGCAAGCTAAGCCTTGCAATGTTCAATGGACTCCTGTGAACCAGGGTGGAGACCTGGTTGGCCAGCAGTGTGGCAAGACCTGGGGACTCTTGGGGCCAGAGTCAGTGACTAAGCCTCAGAGGACTAGAGTGGAGAGTGAAGCGTCCAGCTGGTAAGAAGAGAGGGCATATGCATAAGAACACCCACACTTGCAGATAATACCCACTTGACCTGGCTTCAATGACTGGATGATCAGAGCTCAACTAGAAGAAGAAAGAAGAGGAAAAAAGGAGTAATCTGATACAATTTGATGAACTTGACCTACACCTATGGATGCAGTAGCTCAAAAGAGGGAACAAATCCTTACAGCAAGGATCATTCACACCCCTTCCATACACAGAGTAGACAGGGATGGGCAACTTGGATATTGGCTACCCAAAATGGGAGGGGCTACAAAGGCAAGCAGTGACTGGCTTACAAGCTTTCAAGAGGGAACCTACATCCAGAGGGCGTGAAGGAAGGTAGAATCTCCACTGAGTAGTACCCTATCTGTCTAGGCCGGGCTGATGAAATGAAATGTGGATGGGTCTCTTGCGATACAATAGTGAATAATTGTTATCAGGACTGCTTGTGAGGGTTGGAAATGTAAAGGTAGATGTTTTGTAGCAAGAAGGGGAGTGATTAACTTTTCAGTCTAGGAGCGAAGATATCTGGGACCATCAAGGGAGAAGAGCGGAGAACGGAACCCTACCCAGAGAAGCAATGATGCCTGAGATGGAGGCAGAGATGATGACGTGGAGTAGTTGGGGACTTTAGACCCAGAGATGGAGCAGTTGGGGACTTTAGACCCAGAGAGGGAGAGGGGCTGTGTGCTGATGACCGGGGGCAGGCTTGTAGTGTGTACATTTTGGTTGGTTGATGAAGCATGGAGGGGATTGTAACCATGGCAATGAAATGATATATGATAAGATGAATGCAAAACTAATGTTCTCCCATGTAAATATCACATAATTCACAATAAAACATTAAAATACAAATTTTTAAAAAGATGTACCCTGTTTACCCTGTGAAACCACCAAAAATCTCCAAGGTCATTTGATCCAAGCTAAACATCATCTAGAAATGACTCTGGAGAAGTCTTGAAGGAAGCACATCTCTCTCCCACCGTTGCTGCCCTGCCCACTTTTCCCCCATCCTCACCCCATATAGTAAGTGCTCTGGAACACAGATAACATATGTGCACCCATAATGCTGGGGGCATCAAGTTTTGAGAAATAAGGAAAGTTAAATGCTCTGTTTTTCTTCATTTCTCTCTTTTCAATCTTTTCTTTTGAGTCCTTCATCTGTTCTATTTCTATGTGCTTGGTGAGGTGAGAGGCTCAGGTCTCCCTTGCTCCTGGGAGGAGAGGCCCTTGGGTGACTCAGCATTCCTGTTTCTCATGACCAACTGGGTTTATGCCAATTGCCCTGGCAGAAGTATTGGTAGTTCCCCTTCTCATTTGTACAATATATGGTCATTTTAATGGATGTGTTCCTCACTCTGCATCCACTTAAAAGGATAAGCAGGAACATCAGATGGCATGATGTTGATCTTCTTCCACTCTAAGTTCAAGGCACACAGGGAAAGGAATCTTTCTGACTCCCAGTTCACCTATCAAGGAACTCACAAGAATGTTTGGGGCCCAAACCTTGCTTCAAGGTCCTTTGCATGTTATATTTTTACAGTTAAGAATCTGTAATCACCATTCATTGCTCACTGAGAACTGGGGATTCAAGATTCAGGCCATCTTGTTCTGGTCGACAGTTCAAATCCACCGGCTGCTCCTCAGAAACCCTATACAGGGTCGCTATGGTTAGAACTGACTTGATGGAACTTAACAATAACAACAACATGTAGAAAAACAGAGAGGAGGTAAGTAGGTCTGGTTTAAAAAATGAATAAATTTAATTCAATACCGACAGGGCAGTTAGTAAAATTATGATATATAAAAAGCATTTAAAGAGCTCTGGTAGTGTAGTGGTTATGAATTGGGCTTCTAACCTCAAGGTCAGCAGTTCAAAACCACTAGCTGTTCCATGGGAAAAAGATGAGGTTTTCTGCCTCCATAAAGATTTATAACCTTGGAAACCTTACTCAGGGTCACTGTGAGTAAGAACCGACACCATGGCACACCACCAGCACCATATGAAAAGCATTTAGTCAGAAATAAAGCCTGGATATGAATAATTATCCCATGTCAGCGACTTAATATCTGAAAGCAGAAGAAAAAGGTCCATTATCCAATGAAAGTACCAACAAAACAGGTTTCTGGGTAGCCACTGTGAGAAACACAGTTGTCCAATCATCTCAGCAAACCCTTCACCATGTTTGTTCTGAAGCCTTGTCTGAACAAGGAAGGTCCATTACTTTAATGGGTATCTTTAGCTGGAGGACTCTCAATCAACTGAAACTTCTGAGCTCTGTTATATTGAGACCTTTATTATTGACCTTTCTTCTCTCTCTTCCTCATAGGGGTGAGTTCTGCGTAGTGGTCAGATAGCCCTCCCAGCTTCCACCAGCCCCGTCTCCATTTTGTTCCACATTTCTCCCAACAAATCTCTTGCATATCTAACTCCATATTGCCATTTCCTTCTCAAACAGCAAATCCACTTGTCTAGTACACCTACTTTTTATTTCTTTTAATTGGCACTAAAATTCAATGAGTTTACAAGTGTTACATAATTGCTAACAAATTTGGCAGATTTGGGGGTGGGGAGGAAAGAGAAATCTAGTCCACTGTAAAATCTGTTTTTCTTTTCATTTATGTTCATATTATTAAGATAACAAATATTAAAATAATTTTAAGTAAAATGTACATAGAGAATAAAGAATATATATTTTTTGCATTGGCATATGAATGATGATTTGTGAAGAAGAAATAATAATGGCAAGTGTGAACTTTTTCTCTTGTGACTGGTTAATGTTTTATAGAGCAAATCATACTGTGTGCTTTGGGTGATAAATAATGAAAGGCATCAGTCATAGTGACATTTATTGAGTTTCTAGTCTACTATTCAATAACCTTATGATCATAGAAAGTTATTTAAAATTCTTCAAAACCTGTTTTCTAAAATGGGAAGTCATGAAGTGTTGTAGTTACAGATGCAAACTCAGGCAACAGATTGCTGGTCAAATTTTAGTCTCACCACTAACACACTCTGACCTTCATAGAGACTTCTTAGTGGAAATTTATTTTCTCGTGCATCTGAAAATTATAATAAATAGATACACACATACATACATACACCAGGCAAGTACAAGAATGAAGAATGTTCAAGGACACATCATTCAGAACAGCCAAAGCAATACAATGGAAGCTACATAAATAATCACCAGTAGCAAAATAGAAGTCCTGGTGTGGTGCTATACGATCAGCATTGGACTGCTGCTAACCACAAGGTTGGTGGTTCAAACCCACCAGACACTTCTTAGCAATCCTATACAGGCTGTAAGTCAGAACTGACTTCATGGTACTTATCAACAACAGTAAAATGAATTACATATTTACCAATAGTATAGTAAAATAAAAGCATCCAATAGAATATTATTCAAAAAGAGCAATGAATGAACTACAGTTACGTGCATCAATATTGATCAATTTCAAAATAAAATATTAAGTAAATAATCAAAAGTTCTAGAAAAACTCATACTATAGGATTCTATTGGCATCAAGTTCAAAAACAAGTAAACGTAAACCATGCATTATCTAGGGATACATACATACGTGCAGACCTGATGTGGTGCTGCTTGCTGTAGGATAATCACAGGACCACAAGTTCGGCGGTTCAAACTCGCCAGCCACTCCTCGGAAACCCTATACAGGGTAACTATGAGTCAGACCTGACTCAATGGCACTGAACAACAACAGCTTATGTGACAAAACTAAAATTGAGGGTAGTAGTTACTTCTAGGAATTTGAAGGGGAGCAGTTGGTGAAAACATAGAGTGCTATCTAAGGACTGATAAAGTTCTATTTTTTAACTAAGAGGTGTAGATTTGGGTGTTTGTTTTATAATTCTTCTATACACCATCCATAGATAATTTATGTACTAATATGTGATCTGAAGAAAAAATTCAAGCCTCGACTTTCGTTATTGAAAGATTCACTGGGCAAATTATTGAATGATGCAGAAGGCATCAAGAAAAGATGGAAGGAATATACAGAGTCATTGTACCAAAAGGAAATGGCTAATGTTCAACCATTTCAAGAGATACCATATGAACAAGAGCCAATGATACTCAGAGAGGAAGTCCAAAGTGCATTGAAAGAAGTGGCAAAGAACAAGGCACCAGGAATTAATGGAGTAAAAATTGAAATCTTTCAAGAAAATGAGGCAGCACAAGAGGCACTCACTCATCTCTGCCAAGAAATTTGGAAGACAACTATCTGACCGACTGATTGGAAGAGATCAATGTTTGTGCCCCTTCCAAAGAGAGGTGACCCAACAGAATGCGGAAATCATCGGACAATCTCTTTGCTATCTCAAGCGAATAAAGTTTTGCTCAAGGTAATACAGAAACGGCTACAATCGTACATTGACAGAGAACTTCCAGAGGTTCAAGCTGGATTCAGAAGAGGCCGTGGAACGAGAGATATCATTGCTGATGTCCGATGGATCTTGGCTGAAAGCAGAGAATATCAAAAGGATATTTACCTATGCTTTATTGACTACGCGAAAGCTTTGGATTGTGTGGATCATGACAAGCTATGGACAACATTGAGAAGTATGAGTATTCCAGAACACTTAATTGTACTTCTGAGAAATCTGTACCTAGACCAAGAAGCAGTTGTTCAAACAGAACGTGGGAACACTGAATGTTTTAAAATTGGGAAAGGTGTGAGACAGGGTTGTATTCTTTCACCATACTTATTCAACCTGTATGCTGAGCAAATAATACGAGAAGCTGGGTTCTCTGAAGAAAAACGTGGCATCAGGATTGGAGGAAGACTCACTAACAACCTGCGATATGCAGATGATACAACCTTGCTTACTGAAAGTGAAGAAGACTTGAAACATTTACTTACGAAGATCAAAGAGCACAGCCTTCGATATGGACGAAGATCAAAGAGCACAGCCTTCGATATGGATTACATCTCAATGTCAAGAAAACAAAAATCCTCACCACTGGACCAATAAACAACATTCTTATCAATGGAGAAAAGATTGAAGTTGTCAAGGACTTCATTCTTCTTGGATCAACTATCAACACTCGCGGAAGCAGCAGTCAAGAGACCAGACGATGTATTGCATTGGGCAAATCTGCTGCACAGGAACTTTTTAAAGTATTGAAGAACAGAGATGTCAGCTTGAGGACTAAGGTGTGCCTGACCCAGGCCATGGTGTTTTCAATAGCCTCACATGGATGCGAAAGCTGGACAGTGAATAAGGAAGATCGTAGAAGAATTGATGCCTTTGAGTTGTGGCGTTGGAGGAGAATACTAAAAGTGCCATGGACTGCCAAAAGAACCAATAGATCTGTTTTGGAAGAAGTGCAGCCAGAGTGCTCCTTAGAGGCCAGGATGGCTAAGCTTCGTCTCTCCTACTTTGGACATATTGTCCGGAGGAAACAGTCACTGGAGAAGGATGTCATGCTGGGTAAGATGGAGGGACAAAGAAAAAGAGGAAGACCCCTAATGAGATGGATTGGCCAGGTGGCATCATTGATGAACTCAAGTGTGGCAGTGGTAGTGAGGTTGGCCCAGGAGCGAACATTGTTTCGTTCTGCTGTGCATGGGGTCACTATGAGTCGGTTCTGACTCGATGACACCTGACAACAACAACAATATGTGATCATTTCAAAGCAAAAATGTTAGCTATAGTAACTATATATCACATTTTATGATTATTAAATACTATCTTACATGCACAGAAAGTACAGTATATATAGTATGTTATGGCATGCAGATATTTGTACAACTTGGGAAAAGAACATACCAAAGAATATATTTTTGTCTGTGTACACTATTGTATTCCAAGCCATCTGGGAATCTATGTTAAATTCACAGTTCTATTAGAAAATCCAACTTGATAATTTTTGGACTTCACTCACCCAAGAGCTAATACCAGAAGACGTGTTTAGATTCTCAGCCACAATCAAGAATTCTACTTGTCTAAATATCAGATATTGATGAATACTAATTAATATGAGGTGTTCAATTACCTCATATCAAAATTTTAAACTCAATCTTTAATTTTAAAATAATCAATTAATAATTATATTTTATTTGGTAAAAGAATAGACAATAGCTGAAGATTGACTTTGGTGGTGGTGATTATGTGCTGTAGAGTCGGTTCCAACTCATAGCAACCCTGCACAGGCTTTCCGAGGCTATACAGCTGGTAGTTTCAAACTGCTGACCTTGTGGCTCACAGCCCGATTTAAAATCACTACATTACCAGAGCTCTAGGGTCTATTAGAAGAATAACAAGATACCAGAGTCTTGGTGGCACAATTGTTAAGCACTTGAAAGATTGGCAGATGAAATCCACCCAGGGACTCCAAAGAGAAAACTGTTGATTTACTTCCAGGAGATAACAGTAGATGAAGCAGTTCTACTTTATCAAACCGGATCACTGTGAGTCAGAATTGACCCATCAACACCCAACAACAACAGAATAAAGCACAGCCCTCATTTCATTCAATTATTTTCTCTTACAATTGAAGAAACTAAGGATCAGGGAGGTTAGTTACTTTATTCAAGGTCAACAGTGAGTTGGTGGCGGAGCTGGGACAAGAATCAAATTCAGGAGGAAAACTGCAAAAAGTACCCTATAACTGGTATTCACCTGCTCCAACAGACGGAAAAATGGGAAGCAGATGGAAGTGGAACAGAAAGCAAATGAGATCGGGTATGGGAGATCCAATTCTCAGTTCCCGCCAAAGAAGCATTGTTGTTGTTAAGTGCCGTCAAGTCAGTTCCAAATTATAGTAATCCTGTATATTTTTCTAAGGAGTGGATAGTGGGTTTGAACCACCAACTTTGCAGTTCAAGGCAACCTTTCTAGGGCCACATCAGGCATAGGAGCTGAAATTCACTGCAACTTTTTAAAGACAAACGTAACAGACTCTGTGCACATGTGTGTGTGTATGTGTGTGTGTAACAACTCTGAATGAATGAACTTTCAGTCAAATTCCTGGGAAGAAGAGTAGTTGATTACTTGCCATCAAATCAACTCCTACTTTTGGAGTCCCCATATATGTCAGAGTAGAACTGTGCTCCGTAGAGTTTTCAATGGCTCATTATTCAAAAGTAGATCACCATGTCTTTTTTGCAAGGAACCTCTGGGTGGACTCAAACCTTCAAGCTTTCAGTTAAATGCATAAAGCAAATGCATTAACCATTTGCACCAAATGCATTAACCATTTGTACCATCTAGGGACTCCTAAGCAGACCCTGGTAATTCTGAAGACCAGATAATGTTCCAGATGAAAATTCAGAGGATTCTGCCACCCTCCATAACCTTCCTGTAATCATTTTATGGGCACACAATGCAATACTTGCTCTTACTTTATTACTCTGCTCTTGAATCATTTTTATTCCCAGTCGATCACCAATTCATTCAATGAATACTCAGAAGAAACCTATTAGAAATCAAGCCTCTGTACAAGATGCTGGAAATTTGATGAAAAATGTTTAAAACTCTATGTACTCTATCCAATCAGGGAGACACGATTTTATTCAAAAGAAAAGTAGACCAACCAGAAGTAACATTGTACAGCTTATTCCTCCAACGTGCATGTCACAACGACGATTAAATAAAGCTCATAAAGGACCTTTGCTTAGCAACTTATCAGCTTGAGCCAGCTGATAGGGAAAGTGGGACTTATGGCTGAACTCTTGAACCAGGAAAGAATCAGTCCAAAGTTTCTGTCAGGTGACGTGACCTACAGAAGTATTCCCATTCCTTGGCTTATCTTTATGACTGACAAATGATTGCCTGTTATTTGCTTGGAAAATAGGGTTAAATTGCTGGAGCTCCTAAGCAAGAGGTTTCCTTCTGGTGGGGGGGGGGGAGAAGAAGAAAACAAACCCCCTAAATGTAAACTTTAATTAAAGAAAAGAGGAAATTGGATTCTTAGACTAGGTCATCTTTTTGTCTGATATCTAGTGGTTTGGATATCACTTTAACAATCCATAGACCTTTGAATAGAAAGTAGGTCTTTTGCAAACTTTTATATTTTAATGTGATTTAAAGTAAACGTGGTGTTTTCAATCATTTAAGTATCACCTTATCAGTTATTTACTTACTGCCACTTACCAATTTATTGAGGTCTGTTGGAAATGCACAATTAAATATAATCACTTTGATGGGGTGTTGGAAATTGTACAACTGTTCTTATTTTTCTTTTTGTTAATGGAAAAGCTGAGTGTGATTGAGGCATAGTGGATGATTTCTCTGAAATCGTTCAGTGTGCAAAGCCAAGTCAAACCTCTCTGTTCTTTAAGGTAAGCTAAGCTTGTGATCCTAAGGGAGCACCAAGTTGTGTGAGCATTTGGTGCCCATATGCACTAGCATAGCTCAAAGCTCAACTGGTTTATGACTTCAGAGCCTGATACAGCAAAAGGCAGAGTCCAGAACTTTTTATTGAATAATCAAGCAATGGTAACAGGTAAGTGCTCAATTAGAGTAATATTCCCTTCCCAAGTGATTTATTATCAGAAACACTGAGCTCAGAGGCAACTGTCAGTGGACAAAGGTAATTCAGTCAAATGCCAATCTCCATAGCCCACTGAAGCAACATCAAAAGTCAGTGAAGTTATTTTACAGAGATTTATCCTTGAGTAAAGAAAACAGAAAAAAATAGATAGAGAGCACAAATAATAAAAGGAAATACATCTACCATACAAGATCATAGCAACTTTTTATTTATTATTATTATCTCAGAAATCATTCCAATTTAAAGAAAAGAATTTGAAAAGAGAAATATTTTCATAGTCAGGAAAGCTAGGTTTGGGGGGATGTCTGTTGGACTCTTTGCTTATTTTAGTTAACTTTCTCAAGTGCTGTTTCTAGATCTTTGACCCAACAATAGATTGGAGGCAAGTTTTTTGTTTTTGTTTTTATCAGATATACAGCATGCCTTGACACATGTGCATATTCTTTCTCCCTCCAAATGAGACTAAGTGACACACAAAGTCAAAAACATGTCATATAAAGAGACCTCAGATGCCTGAAGATCACTTCATTGTACCTAGGTCTGATCTTATTTGAAAGATTAGGATGACCAATCAATCAGCCTTTATTAAAACCAGCAAATTGCATATTTAGTTGCAGTGACAGAGGAAGGCTATTGGGACAATACAAAACAGCCATAGGTCATTTCCACCCAAGACCCCTGATGCAGAAAAAAATAATCCCCTCATACCCACCACTGATCACTATAATCCCGGTCCAAGTGCATGGTGTGAAAAGAAGTTACAATTGCAAGGTAAGAGATCTTCAATCGGAGAGGATTTCCACCATTTCAGAGGCGGTGGCTTTGTTTGTTTTCAGTCTAGACTGAGCGTACACGAATTTAGGAAATATGCTTTAGGCTAGAAGACATCCTGGGGTTGTTTTCTTTCTCGGCTTAGAGTCTTGGGTAATAATGCTCATACCAGTGCCTAGATTCAAAGCTGACGAATGGCCACAGGTACTTCCTCTCTTTTCCTTCCCACCCAATCGGTAATCATGGATGACCACCAGAACCATTTCAGGACCCCCTCCACATTCCACTGCTGATGTTATCTCTACTTCTGATGCCTCAATATTTCTTACTTGAATTAGGGCAATGATCTCCGAGCTGCTCTTCTTGCTGCCATCCCATAATCTGTCCTTCAGACTGATCTAAAAATCAAATGTAAACACAGGACTCCTGTGTTTAACAATTTTTAGTAGATTCCAGTTTTTGCATATTAAATGCAAATCATCCTTGCACAGGCTCTTATTAAAACAATTACTTTAGTTCAAATTCTATCTTTCCTATTTACCAACTTGGGGAAGTTTTGAAATCTTTGCTCTTCAATCTTGTCATCTATGAACTGGAATAATAATAGTCCTTACTCCATTGGTTTGTGTTAAGATTCAGTGAGATATATCTTCCAAAGAATTTAGTACTCTATTTAATTTTCGGTCACTTTTGAATTTTTTTTAATTATTTCACCAACTGACTATTATTAGCTACAACCTGGCCCCTCCCACAACCTGGTCCCTTCTCCCTCCTGAGTTACCTGTCTTGCTACTGACTCACCAAGAAGCATAATCTTTTTATATGAAGTCCCTAAATGGTAAGGAACCCTGGTAGCATAATGGGTTACAAGGTTGGCAAGCTACCAGTTGCTCCTTGGGAGACAGATGAGACTTTTGGCTTCAATAAAGATTCATAGCTTCAGAAACCCTGTACAGGGTCACTGTGAGTAGTAAGTGACTCCACGGCACATAACCTCTTGTTGTTGTTAGGTGCCATCGAATTGGTACTGACCCATGGTGACCTTATGCACAGCAGAATGAAACACTGCCTGATCCTGGGTCAACCTCACTACTGTTGCCACGCTTGATGCTGCCACTTGGCCAATCCATCTCGTTGGGGGGGTCTTCCTCTTTTTTTCTGACCCTCCATCTTACTAAACATGATGTCCTTCTCCAGTGACTGGTTCCTCCTGATAATGTCTCCAAAGTATAAGAGACAAAGTTTGGCCATCTTGGCCTCCAAGGAGCACTCTAGCTGCACTTCTTCCAAAATGAATCTATTGGTTCTTTTGGCAGCCCATGGCACCTTCAATATTCTCCTCCAACACTGCAACTCAAAAACATCAATTCTTCTATGGTTTTCCTTATTCACTGTCCAGCTTTCGCATGCATATAAGGTTATTGAAAATACCGTGGCTTGGGTCAGGCGCAACTTAGTCCTCAAGTTGACATCTTTGCTCTTCAACACTTTAAAAAGTTCCTGTGCAGCAGATTTGCCTAATGAAATATGTCATTTGATTTCTTAACTGCTGCTTCCATAAGTGTTGATAGTTGATCACTCATCTCTGCCAAGAAATTTGGAAGACAACTATTTGGCTGGCTGATTGGAAGAGGTCCATATTTGTGCCCATTCCAAAGAGAGGTGACCCAATGGAATGCAGAAATCATCGGACGATATATTTGATATGCATGCAAGTAAAGTTTTACTAAAGGTAACACAGAAATGGCTGCAAGCATACATTGACAGAGAATTCCCAGAGGTTCAAGCTGGATTCAGAAGAGGATGTGGAATAAGGGATATCATTGCTGATGTCTGATGGATCTTGGTTGAAAGCAGAGAGTATCAGAAAGATGTTTACCTGTGCTTTATTGACTACGCAAAGGCGTTTGATTTTGACAAGCTATGGACAACATTGCAAAGTATGAGTATTCTGGAACACTTAATTGTGCTCATGAAGAATCTGTACATGGACCAAGAGGCAGTTGTTTGAACAGAACATGGGAACACTGAATGGCTTAAAATTTTTAAAGGTGTGCAACAAGGTTGTATTCTTTCACCATACTTATTCAACATGTATGCTGAGCAAATAATACAAGAAGCTGGGTTCTATGAAGAAAAACATGGCATCAGGATTGGAGGAAGACTCACTAATAACCTGCAATATGCAGATGATACAATCTTGCTTGCTGAAAGTGAAGAGGACTTAAAACATTTACTGATGAAGATCAAAGAGCACAGCCTTCAGTATGGATTACATCTCAATGTCAAGAAAACAAAAATCCTCACCACTGGACCAATAAACAACATTCTTATCAATGGAAAAAAGATTGAAGTTGTCAAGGATTTCATTCTTCTTGGATCAACTATCAACACTCACAGAAGTAGCAGTCAATAAATCAAACATAATCACTACCACCACTTAAATGGTGTCTGCTCCTTATGCAAGCAGATGTACATAAATTATTTAATCATTAATAACTGTGAGGTCAGTGATAGTTCTTCATTTCACTGATAAGAAAACTGAGACTCAAAAAAAAATTAAGTATATTGGCCAAAGTAACTTGGCTAGCAGATCAGAACTGAAACCAAAGTCCATCATACCCGATATTAAGCCATTCGGCCATTGCAAAATCAACCTGAACCTCTTGCCATTAAGTTAGTTCTTACTCATGGCAAATCCATGTGTTACAGAGGAGAAGTGCTCCACTGGACTTTCTTGGTTGCAATCTTTACAGAAGCAAATCACTTTTCTTTTGCTGTGCTACTGGGTGGCGTTGAATCAACAACCTTTAGGTTAGCAGCTGGTCCTAAACCACTTGTACCACCCAGAGACCTTTTAATTCAGTCTCTATAACACTTGATTTATTTTAAAATAAGAATACCAGACCTTGCCATTTCTCCATTAAGAGACCAAATCCACCCCCCTAAAGCCTGGGCAGGACCTCATGATTGCCTCAGCTGAGTCTATCAGAAGCGAGGCAAGGTAGGAGAAAGCAATGCCTCTTCTATCTGACTCTCTCTTTCGGAATATGTACCTTTGGAGGACTAGACTTCCATGTAAGAAATTCAACTATCCTGAAACCACCATTACTGAGAGCCCACCTGAGGAGATCACATAGAGATGCATGAGGACCTCAGCTGCCCAGTTTGGTCATCCTCCAAGCACTCCTGGGTGACACCAATGGAAGAGATAGAAGACACTTCTGCCGTGCCCTGGCCAAATTGCAAATTCATGAGCTAAATAAATGACCATGGTTGTTGAAGCCACACATTTGGGGGGTGGTTTATTATGCAGTTAGAGAAAACCAGAACATCACAGAAACCTCCAACACTACGTAATCACTTTCGTTTCCCCTGACAACACACTTCCATAGTCTTCCCGTGTGCAGCTGCCAAGAAGCCACCACCAGCCCAGAACACTCTACCCAGAGCACACATATACTCATTTGAAGAGTTACTGTGCGTTCAAGAGTTACTGTAGGTGTTGTGAATTTAGTTATCTTTCTCCAAATCCACAAGTGGTGCTTAAAAACCCAAGCTTTAAGTCAAAATGTCCAGCTTACATTTTTTGGTCCACATTTTTTTGCTATCAGACTGTGAGCCTTAATCTCTCAAGGTCTCTTTTCCTCCAAAAGTAAATAATACTGAAACCTCCCTTATGGCAGTCACTGGAGAAAGATATCATGTCTGGTAAGGTAGAGGGTCAGAGAAAAAAGAGGAAGCTCCCCAGTGAGATGGATTGGCAAAGTGGCAGCATCAATGGGCTCAAGCATGGCAACAATTGTGAGGTTGGCCCAGGACCGGGCAGTGTTTCATTCTGTTGTGCATAGGGTCACTATGAGTCAGCACTGACTCAATGGCACCTAACAACAACAATGACAGGACTATAGGTATTCATCTCTATGTTCAAGTAAAGTTTCTGATATTTGATGAGTCCAATACAAGTTGCTGTTGATAGTAATTTGTGAACAGGAGCAGGTCTGACACATAGCAAACACATGTTTGCTAAATGAAAAAACTTGTATAATCCTCCCTTCAACCACTTACATTCAGCCCTTGTTGTTAAGTGGCATCGACTTGGTTCTAACTCATAGCAACCCTGCATAGGGTTTCCATGGAGCAGCTGGTGGGTTTGAACCATTGACTTTCAGTTAGTAATCTAGTGCTAATTCTGCTGCTGCTGTCAAGTAAATTCCTTGTGATTAGCAGCTCAGTGGGTAACTCACTACACCATCAGAACTCCATAATCCAGGATTTGTTATTGTGTGGCTGCTAAGTGACATCAAGTTGGTTCTGACTCATCGTGACCTCGTTTGAGTTGCCAAGGAGCAACCAGTAGGTTTAAACTGCTGACTTAGCAGTTAGCAGTTTAATGCTTTATCCTACAGCACCACACCAGGACTTCACAGGATTAGTGGTGGTGCTTGTGTGCCATGGAGTCCGTTCTGTCTCAGGTATGGGGTTTCTGAGGTTGTAAATCTTAACAGGCACAGAAAGCCTCATCTTTCTCCAGTGGAGCCACTGAGAGTTTCAAACTACTTTCTTTGCAGTTAGCAGCCCAACTCATAACCCAGTCTGCTACCAGGCTCCTCCAACAGGACCAGTGGTGGTGGTGTGCCATGGAGTCAGCAACCTC
>NW_006408583.1:3966972-3972878 GCF_000296735.1 Chrysochloris asiatica
TTCCAAACCATAGTGACCCTTATAGGGTTTCCAAGGAGCAGCTGGTGAGCTTGAACCACTGACCTTGCAGTTCAAACGGCTTTGCAGTCTGGCACATTAACCCACAGCGCCACACCAGACGTCACACCAGGACTAGGAGGGGTAAAATAAAAGAGATCTCTGGCCCTGGGAAGCCATCTTACTGCTGGCTGCATGTATTCCTTCCTGTCAAACCCAATTCTCTCTTCCTAGTGGTGTTAGGGGACCAAAACCATTATTTCCAAGACTCCCTCATCCCCAAAGCTATGCAAAGAGTATCTTCACTTGACCAAGTGAATCCACTTGCTCCTGACAATCCAAACCAGGGGGCAGGTCTATAAGGAGAGTCATTGCCAAATGTCTCCTGGCCTCACCTACAGACTCTCTTCCCATTTCTAACCATTTTACAGCCTGCTATCTAGGTGCCCAACCTTGCCCAGTAAAACCCAGTTAATCTTTTACAATGTCAGTCTCGCCTCTATAGACTGTATGATATGGCAATGCCATATGGTGGCAACACTATGTAAAGGACTCTGCTTCTACCTGACAAGCAAGTTTGTACAACACTGAGCAAACACTTGGCCTCTGATCTCATGCACAACATGTCTCTATTGATTTCTGTTCAATAGGAATGAATTGCTGTTCATTTTCATCATATAATTTACATATATATGCATTTATACATAAAATCTCTGAATAGGCAAGCTAGGTTTCAGTGACTGCCATTGGAACTCAGTATCATTCCAGTACACCTAGTTTCAATATGCAAAAGGCCCCAGTGCAACACTTTAGTATGCCCTATTGTCTACCAGACGCTCCGCGGGAGAAAGATGAGACTTTCTACTCCCGTAAGGATTTACACCCTCAGAAACCCTGTACAGGGTCGCTATGGGTCGGAACTGACTCGAAGGCACTTAACAACAATTGTCTCTGTGAAGGAGCTCTGGTAGCATAGTGGTTACGAATCAGGTTGTGACCTGCAAGGTCACCACCAGTTTGAAACAACCAGCTGTTCCATGGGAGAAAGGTGAGGCTTTCTGCTCCTGTAAAGATTTACAGCCTCGGAAACCCTGTACAGGGTCGCTATGAGTCGGAACAATGTCCACAGTACATAACCACCACCACCACCATTGTCTCTGTGTAAAAGGAAAAAATTTAAATATCTTTTAAATGAGTAAAACCAAGTGGCTTGGCTATGTGTAATCATAAATTGCTTTAAAAGCAAATATGGAGATTGTCCTGTTGTTTTATTGTTGTAGATTCTTATAAAGTTTAATCATCTCTGCATTCCTTCTCTGGTAGGAGCCATTTGATGGCTGCAGAATGCTGAGGTTTAGACAAATTTCTGAGGGATGGCTCCACAGTCTCTGATTGGATGGTAGCTCTCAAACCATGTGGCCTTTGGCAGTTGACTCACCAGAAGGCAGCAGCTTTTCAGCTTGATGTCAGCATACAAGAATGCCCAGTCCTTCTCTCCGGCAGGCCTTCTAGCACCACCGCAGTCCCCAGCAGCAGCCCAGAATGAAGCAAAACTGTTTGGGTTAACCTCTAGGACCAGCCTCTTGGCCAGACTTCTCACTGCCCTGGTTACCAAGTTCCAATAAAGAAAATTCCAGGCAAGCTCTCAGCAGGGGAGCATTATACTCTTCTAGCTATGTGCCTCTGAGGCTACTTATTGCTGTTGTTAAGTGCTATTAAATGTTCTGACTCATAGCCACCCTGTATAGTTTCTGAGGAGAGGCTGGTGATTTTGAACCACTGACCTCATGGCTCAAACAACCTTGCAGTCCAGTGCTTATCCTACAGCACCAAACCAGGACTATTAATAGAATCACCCAGTTAAGGTGGGATAGTTCAGAGAATGACTGTGGTTTTCTGGACATCTTCCTCTAACACAGAATTCACATTCAAGGCTATACGGTGAAAATACCAGAACACAGGAAGTCATCTACAAGCAGGCACTAGTAAGATTCCTGGTGAGGCACTATAGGATAAGCACGGAACTTCCAGCCATAAGGTCATTGATTCAAACCCACCAGTAGCTCCTTGGTAACCCTATACATGGTTGCTATAAGGTGAAATCCACTCAGCAACACTTAAGAGCAACAATTATGTCAGTCCTGGTGTTGTTGTTGTTAAGTGCTATCTAGTCGGTTCCGACCCATAGTGACCCTGTATAGGGTTTCCAAAAAGCAGCTGGTGAGCTTGAACCGCCAACTTTGCAGTTCAAACGACTTTGCAGTCTGGCACATTAACCCACAGCACCACACCAGTCCTGGACTGGTAGCCACAAACTCAGCAGTTCAACCCACCAGCCAGTCTTCAGCAAGCTCATACAGGGTAGGGTCACTATGACTTAAAATCGAATCCATGGCACTTAACAACAACAACAAGAAAACTATTACAGTTACAAAACCAAATGCTTTGATTTTAAGTAATGAAATGAGCAAGCTGTCCAAATGAGGAATTTCAGGTTTCTGATTAATATTTCAGAACTTAAAATTGATAGTCTCAAAGACAATGAAACAATAGAAATTGTGGCAATGGTGAGAACAAATATGTCATCCAAAAGACGCATCCATCCGATTACCAGGTGAACACATGAGCCTAATATGACTAGAATCTAGTTACTAGATTGTTCCATTTTGATTGAATTTTTATTTGAAACCTGCTGAGTTTTATGTGTTGGTTCAAAACCCAAACAGATGACAAACATTCTACAGTACAAACCAAATGTGTTGAGGACTGAATTATGACCACAAATGGCTGGTTGCAACTTCTGAAACCAGTTGCCTCTTCTAGCAGTATCTGAAGAATGTATGAGACAATGGAGAAGAGCAGAGAGCGGGACCCTACCCAGAGAAGCAGTGATGCCTGAGATGGAGGCAGGGACGATGATGTGGAGAGATGGAGTGGCTGGGGACTTGAGATCCAGAGAGGGAGAGGGGCTGTGTGCTGATGATCGGGGGATGGGGGAGGCAGGCTTGCAGGGTATACCTTTTGGTTGGGTGATGATGCATGGATGGGAGGGTAACTATGGCAATGAAACGATATATGATAGAATGAATGTAAAACTAATGTTCTCCCATGTAAACTATCACATAATTCACAATAAAACATTTATTTTAAAAAAAAGAAAGAAAAGGATTCCATATTAAAAGAAACATTCTTTTGACATGGAGTGATGGAGCAGCTAGGGACTTTAGACACAGAGAGGGAGAGGGGCTGTGTGCTGATGACTGGGGGGCAGGCTTATAGTGTATACCCTTTAGTTGGTTGATGATGCATGGAGGAGATTATAACCATGGCAATGAAATGATAGACGATAGGATGAATGTAAAACTAATGTTCTCCCATGTAAACTATCACATAATTCACAATAAAACACTAAAAAAAAAAAAAAAGAAAGAATGTATGAGAGACACTTCATGATAGACCCAAAGACAGGACCGTTTTCTATCTCCTTAACCCTGTCTGCTAGTCTGGATCACTTACACTTGAAATCTCTCCCTACCCTTGGGGGAGTGGTGTTGGTGGGTGTGTGCTGTCAAGTCGGTTCCGACTCATAGTGACACTGTACAGTGTTTCCAAGGCTGTAAATCTTTATAGGAGCAGAAAGTCTCATCCTTCTCCAGTGAAATGACTGGTAGCTTCGAAATGCTGACCTTGCAGTTAGCAGTCCAATTCACAACCCACTACACTACCAGGGTTCCAATTATTGTAGTAGACAGAAATGAGACATTTTCTTGAAATTCAGAATAGTGTGTCAGCTTTTCCCTATGCATCTTTACTCTTAGCTTATTTCACCATTTTTATCAGTAGGTACTGCATAGAGTCAGTTCCAACTCATAGTGACCCTATGCACAACAAAACAAAACACCACCCAATTCTGCACCATCCTCACAATTGTCGTTACGTTTGAGCCCATTGTTGTTGCCAAGATCCATCTTTTGGGGGCTCTTCCTCTTTTTGTCTGACTCCCCATTTTATCAAACATGATCTCCTTCTCCAGGGACTGGTTCCTCCTAAATGTATGTCCAAAGTATAAGTCTCTCCATCCTCGCTTCTCTATGGTTCTCTAATTCTTTATGGTTCAGTTAATTGCACTCTGTACATTAGAATCTAGGAGTCTTATGTGAGTATGACAGAGACACAGAGAGAGAGAGAGAGAAAATGTGTGTGTGTGTGTGTGTGTGTGTGTGTGTTTTAGAAATGGTTAGGAATAGAAGCTGTGCAATGCAATGTATGGTTAAAAGGAACAGTAAAGCAAAACTATTCACCCAGAAGAATTGAAAATAGAATTGATTTTTCTGTTCTTATTTTATCACAAAGTACCAAAACAAAATTTTCTGGATTACTATTGTACCATTTCTATCTATTTCTACTCTGTTTTCTAATCCTTCAAAACTAGAATTATTATATGGAGTCCTAGTGTGGCTTTGTAGGTAAGATAAGCACTGGACCACAAGACCGGTTAGAAATGTAAGGCTGGTGGTTCAAACTCAACCAGTCGCTCCTCAGAAACCCTATATATGAGTCAGAACCAACTCAACTGCACTTAACAACAACAAGAAAATACATACATATAATCTACTACACACACATACACACAATTGGTATCATAATATGGACACTATCCTAAATATCCTATTTTTCTTACTAATAATTATTACCATACCAGAAAGCAAACATGGTTCAGATCTTCTCTCTCATAAGGAAGTTCCCTGCACTGCCAGGGAACTGGGTCAGGTCCTTCCCATCTCCTGCCTGGACCGTTGTATTTTATTTAACTAATATGCCATCTGAATTGGCCATTTTATGGTTAAATATTTGCCAACTAAGCAAAAGTTTGGCAGTTCAAATTGACTGCAATAGTTAAGGTTTTGTGGCAACTTGACTGGGCCAGGATTCTGAGTGGTCTAGCAGTTAGAACATAGTTATCATCTCCATAATGGCATCTAGTATACTACAATCAAATCCATGTGTCATTTGATGTGATCAGCTTTGACTTGATGTAATTATTCTATGTATTGTAAATCCTCACTTCTTTGATGTTAATAAGGCCAGATGCAATCTACAGCATTAGATTGTATGTTTAGTCAATATCTTTTAAGATCTAAAAGGAGAGAAAAGTGAGACAGAAAGCTCATTACTACCAAGAGAGAATTTCTGGGAGGGAAGTGTGTCCTTTAGACCTGAGACGGGCCTGCAGATGCTGAAAGGTGACAAGGACCTTTACCCAGAGCCAGTGCTCTGAATTCAGAATTCTAGCCTTCCAAACTGTCTTGGTGTGGCACTATGGGTTAATGCACTGGACTGCAAGGTCGATTTGAACTGCAAGGTCGGCAGTTCATGCTCACCAGCTACTCCTCGGAAACCCTATACCAGGTCACTATGAGTTAGAAATGATTCGACTGAACTTAACAACAACAAATTGTGAGAGAATAAATTTCTGTTTGTTAAATCCATCCACTTGTGGCATGTCTGTTATAGCAGCACTAGATAATTAAGACGCCCACCCAAGAGCATATTGGAAGAATGTTCTGACCATCTAATTCTGAAACTCACAACCATGAAAACCCTATCAAACACAATTCTAGTTTGACAAACATAGATTCAATGTTGAGTCCGAATCAGCATGATGGGAAAGGTTTTGGTTTGGGTTTTTAAAGAGAAAATAATACTGCCAGCAAAATTATGGCATATCATTGTTTGCCTGGGAGGAACTGAAGACTATGGCCCTCATTCTTTGTTGATTATTGGGAGGTTGGGGGTGGGTGAGGGGAGGGAGGGGAAGGTGGAGCACAGGGCAGGGATTAGACACAGGATAGTTTGGGTGCTAGGGAGGGGGCAATATACAAGTAGGGAGAGGGGAATGGAAGAACAAA